>NW_022262769.1:0-147621 GCF_002021735.2 Oncorhynchus kisutch
GGTCTTGGGTCTTGGTCTTGGGTCCTGGGTCTTGTCTGGGTCTTGGGTCCTGGGTCTTGTCTGGGTCTGGGTCTTGTCTTGGTCTGGGTCCTGGGTCCTGGTTCTGGGTCCTGGGTCTTGTCTGGTCTGGGCCTGGGTCTTGGGTCTGGTCTGGGTCTTGGGTCTGGGTCTTTGGGTCCTGGGCTTTTCTGGGTCCTGGGTCTGGGTCTGGGTCTTGTCTGGGTCTGGGTCTTGGGTCTTGTCTGGGTCTTGGGTCCTGGGTCTTGGGTCCTGGGTCTTGGTCTTGGGTCTGGGTCTGTCTGGGTCTGGGTCTGGGTCCTGGTCCTGGGTCTGGGTCTGGGTCCTGGGTCTGTCATGTCTGGGTCATGGGTCCTGGGTTCTCCCTGGGTCCTGGGTCCTGGGTCTTGGGTCTTGTCTGGGTCTTGGGTCCTGGGTCTTGGGTCCTTTCTTTGTGGATCTCAATGGTGTGTGTCACGCTGCTCCTTTGAAAGTAAGTAGTCTTTGCTTTTTCATCTGACATTTTGACATCAGTGTGACAGGAAAGTTGCTTGTCATTGTGACATGGACAGTAGGTGTCGTAGACAAGGCTGCATGAAGTGTGAACTGAAGCTTTCTTGGATCCACAAAAAAAATAGTTTTTGGGAATGCGGGCATCGACACCCCAATACCTATAGCATGCTACCAATGATCAAATTCCCCAGCTGTTTGAATTTCCGCAAGAAGCAACCAAGAGTGTCCAGTCTTGTCAGGCAATGCTCTTGGTTGACTTGTTAGTTTACGCGCCAGCACTTGCAGAGGCTTGGTGCATCTCAACAATTGCGATGCAATAGCTAGTGAGCGGTTAGCTCAGTAGGTTAGAGTGTGGTGCTAATAATGCCCAGGTCATGGATTCGATCCCCGTACTGGCTAATATGTAGATTTTGAGTGTCAAATTCTGAGTCACATGCATGTAAATTGTCAATGTGCCTGGCGCGTTAAACTAACAAGTCAACCAAGAGCATAGCCTGACAGACTGGACTCTCTTGGTTGCTTCTTGCGGAAATTCCAAACTGCTGGGGAATTAGGTCAAATGCTTTGCATGCGTGAGGTAGTGGGATCGATGCCCGCATTCTCCAAAAGCACATTGTTTTATGGATCCAAGAAAACTGTCGTTCACACTTCATGCAGCTTTGTCTTACGACAACCTACTGTCATGTAACAATGACAAGCAACTTTCCTGTCACACTGATGTCAAAATGTCTTGGTGTGGTCTAGGTCTTGGGTCTTTTGTTTGGTGGTCTTTTGTTTGGTGGGTCTTTTGTTTGGTGATCTTTTTGTTGGTGGGTCTTAGGTTGGTGGGTCTTTTGTTTGGTTTGGTGGGTCTTTTGTTTGGTGGGTCTTTTGTTTGACCCAGACAAGACCCAACACCAAGACCTTGTCAGCTTGGGGGTTGAACTTGCAACCTTTCAATTACTAGTCCAGAGCTCTAACCACTAGGCTACCCTTCCGCCTGGTTTTGGTCTTGGTCTTGTCTTGTCTTGGTCTTGTTCTTGGTCTGGTCTTGTTCTTGGTCTTAGTCTGGGTCTTGGTCTTGGTCTGGGTCATGGGTTCGATCCCCGTACTGGCTAATATGTACATTTTGAGTGTCAAAATTGTGAGTCACATGCATGTAAATTGTCAATGGTGCCACATAATTAAGTTTAGTGAATTGCAGAAATATCTCAGTTGGGAGAGTGTTAGACTGAAGATCTAATGGTCTCTGGTTCAATCCCGGTTTTTGGCATTTGTATTTGTTCTTTCTTTATGCTCTGGCTTCAAGGAAACTATCCCCAGCTTTGTTGTGGTCCTCAATGGTGTGTGCCACGCTGCTCCTCGGAAAGTAAGTAATGTCTTGCTTTTTCATCTGACATTTTGACATCAGTGTGACAGGAAAGTTGCTAGTCATTGTTACATGACAGTAGGTTGTCGTAAGACAAGGCTGCATGAAGTGTGAACTGGAGCTTTCTTGGATCCACAAAAAAATGTGTTTTTGGGGAATGCGGGCATCGATCCCAATACCTATAGCATGCTACCAATTGATCAAATTCCCCAGCTGTTTGGAATTTCTGCAAGAAGCAACCAAGAGTGTCCAGTCTTGTCAGGCTATGCTCTTGGTTGACTTGTTAGTTTATGTGCCAGCACTTGCAGAGGCTCAGTGCATCTCAACAATTGCACCCAATAGCTAGTGGCCGGTTAGCTCAGTTGGTTAGAGTCTGATGCTAGTAATGCAAAGGTCATGGGTTCGATCCCCGTACTGGCTAATATGTACATTTTGAGTGTCAAAATTGTGAGTCACATGCGTGTAAATTGTCAATGGTGCCACATAAATATGTTAAGTGCATTGCTGAAATTGCTCAGTTGGGAGAGCGTTAGACTGAAGATTTAAAAGTCCCTGGTTCGATCCTGGTTTTCGGGATTTGTATTTGTTCTTTCTTTATGCTCTGGCTTCAAGGAAACTATCCACAGCTTTCTTTGTGGATCTCAATGGTGTGTGTCACGCTGCTCCTTTGAAAGTAAGTAATGCTTTGCTTTTTCATCTGACATTTTGACATCAGTGTGACAGGAAAGTTGCTTGTCATTGTGACATGACAGTAGGTTGTCGTAAGACAAGGCTGCATGAAGTGTGAACTGAAGCTCTCTTGGATCCACAAAAAAAATGGTGTTTTGGGGAATGCGGGCATCGACCCCAATACCTATAGCATGCTACCAATTGATCAAATTCCCCAGCTGTTTGGAATTTCCGCAAGAAGCAACCAAGAGTGTCCAGTCTTGTCAGGCAATGCTCTTGGTTGACTTGTTAGTTTACGCGCCAGCACTTGCAGAGGCTTGGTGCATCTCAACAATTGCGTGCAATAGCTAGTGAGCGGTTAGCTCAGTAGGTTAGAGTGTGGTGCTAATAAGGCCAAGGTCATGGATTCGATCCCCGTACTGGCTAATATGTAGATTTTGAGTGTCAAAATTCTGAGTCACATGCATGTAAATTGTCAATGGTGCCTGGCGCGTAAACTAACAAGTCAACCAAGAGCATAGCCTGACAAGACTGGACACTCTTGGTTGCTTCTTGCGGAAAGTCCAAACTGCTGGGGAATTAGGTCAAATGCTTTGCATGCGTGAGGTAGTGGGATCCATGCCCGCATTCTCCAAAAGCACATTGTTTTATGGATCCAAGAAAACTGTAGTTCACACTTCATGCAGCTTTGTCTTACGACAACCTACTGTCATGTAACAATGACATGCAACTTTCCTGTCACACTGATGTCAAAATGTCTTGGTGTGGTCTGGTTCTTGGGTCTTTTGTTTGGTGGGTCTTTTGTTTGGTGGATCTTTTGTTTGGTGGGTCTTTGGTTTGGTGGGTCTTTGGTTTGGTGGGTCTTTGGTTTGGTGGGTTTTTTGTTTGGTTTGGTGGGTCTTTTGTTGGGTGGGTCTTTTGTTTGGTGGGTCTTTTGTTTGACCCAGACAAGACCCAGACACCAAGACCTTGTCAGCTTGGGGGTTTGAACTTGCAACCTTTCAATTACTAGTCCAGCGCTCTAACCACTAGGCTACCCTTCCGCCTGGTTTTGGTCTTGGTCTGTCTTGTCTTGGTCTTGGTCTTGTTCTTGGTCTGGTCTTGTTCTTGGTCTTAGTCTGGGTCTTGGTCTTGGTCTGGGTCATGGGTTCGATCCCCGTACTGGCTAATATGTACATTTTGAGTGTCAAAATTGTGAGTCACATGCATGTAAATTGTCAATGGTGCCACATAATTAAGTTTAGTGAATTGCAGAAATATCTCAGTTGGGAGAGTGTTAGACTGAAGATCTAATGGTCTCTGGTTCAATGCCGTTTTTTGGCATTTGTATTTGTTCTTTCTATATGCTCTGGATTCAAGGAAACTATCCCCAGCTTTGTTGTGGTCCTCAATGGTGTGTGTCACGCTGCTCCTCGGAAAGTAAGTAATGTCTTGCTTTTTCATCTGACATTTTGACATCAGTGTGACAGGAAAGTTGCTAGTCATTGTTACATGACAGTAGGTTGTCGTAAGACAAGGCTGCATGAAGTGTGAACTGGAGCTTTCTTGGATCCACAAAAAAATGTGTTTTTGGGGAATGCGGGCATCGATCCCAATACCTCTAGCATGCTACCAATTGATCAAATTCCCCAGCTGTTTGGAATTTCTGCAAGAAGCAACCAAGAGTGTCCAGTCTTGTCAGGCTATGCTCTTGGTTGACTTGTTAGTTTACATGCCAGCACTTGCAGAGGCTCAGTGCATCTCAACAATTACACCCAATAGCTAGTGGCCGGTTAGCTCAGTTGGTTAGAGTCTGATGCTAGTAATGCAAAGGTCATGGGTTCGATCCCTGTACTGGCTAATATGTACATTTTGAGTGTCAAAATTGTGAGTCACATGCATGTAAATTGTCACTGGTGCCACATAATTAAGTTAAGTGCATTGCTGAAATTGCTCAGTTGGGAGAGCGTTAGACTGAAGATTTAAAAGTCCCTGGTTCGATCCCGGATTTTGGGATTTGTATTTATTCTTTCTTTATGCTCTGGCTTCAAGGAAACTATCCACAGCTTTCTTTGTGGATCTCAATGGTGTGTGTCACGCTGCTCCTTTGAAAGTAAGTAATGCTTTGCTTTTTCATCTGACATTTTGACATCAGTGTGACAGGAAAGTTGCTAGTCATTGTTACATGACAGTAGGTTGTCGTAAGACAAGGCTGCATGAAGTGTGAACTGGAGCTTTCTTGGATCCACAAAAAAATGTGTTTTTGGGGAATGCGGGCATCGATCCCAATACCTATAGCATGCTACCAATTGATCAAATTCCCCAGCTGTTTGGAATTTCTGCAGAAGCAACCAAGAGTGTCCAGTCTTGTCAGGCTATGCTCTTGGTTGACTTGTTAGTTTACGCGCCAGCACTTGCAGAGGCTTGGTGCATCTCAACAATTGCGTGCAATAGCTAGTGAGCGGTTAGCTCAGTAGGTTAGAGTGTGGTGCTAATAATGCCAAGGTCATGGATTCGATCCCCGTACTGGCTAATATGTAGATTTTGAGTGTCAAAATTCTGAGTCACATGCATGTAAATTGTCAATGGTGCCTGGCGCGTAAACTAACAAGTCAACCAAGAGCATAGCCTGACAAGACTGGACTCTCTTGGTTGCTTCTTGCGGAAATTCCAAACTGCTGGGGAATTAGGTCAAATGCTTTGCATGCGTGAGGTAGTGGGATCGATGCCCGCATTCTCCAAAAGCACATTGTTTTATGGATCCAAGAAAACTGTCGTTCACACTTCATGCAGCTTTGTCTTACGACAACCTACTGTCATGTAACAATGACAAGCAACTTTCCTGTCACACTGATGTCAATATGTCTTGGTGTGGTCTGGGTCTTGGGTCTTTTGTTTGGTGGTCTTTTGTTTGGTGGGTCTTTTGTTTGGTGGATCTTTGGTTTGGTGGGTCTTTGGTTTGGTGGGTCTTTGGTTGGTGGGTCTTTGGTTTGGTGGGTCTTTTGTTTGGTGGGTCTTTTGTTTGACCCAGACAAGACCCAGACACCAAGACCTTGTCAGCTTGGGGGTTTGAACTTGCAACCTTTCAATTACTAGTCCAGCGCTCTAACCACTAGGCTACCCTTCCGCCTGGTTTTGGTCTTGGTCTTGTCTTGTCTTGGTCTTGTTCTTGGTCTGGTCTTGTTCTTGGTCTTAGTCTGGGTCTTGGTCTTGGTCTGGGTCATGGGTTCGATCCCCGTACTGGCTAATATGTACATTTTGAGTGTCAAAATTGTGAGTCACATGCATGTAAATTGTCAATGGTGCCACATAATTAAGTTTAGTGAATTGCAGAAATATCTCAGTTGGGAGAGTGTTAGACTGAAGATCTAATGGTCTCTGGTTCAATCCCGGTTTTTGGCATTTGTATTTGTTCTTTCTTTATGCTCTGGCTTCAAGGAAACTATCCCCAGCTTTGTTGTGGTCCTCAATGGTGTGTGCCACGCTGCTCCTCGGAAAGTAAGTAATGTCTTGCTTTTTCATCTGACATTTTGACATCAGTGTGACAGGAAAGTTGCTAGTCATTGTTACATGACAGTAGGTTGTCGTAAGACAAGGCTGCATGAAGTGTGAACTGGAGCTTTCTTGGATCCACAAAAAAATGTGTTTTGGGGGAATGCGGGCATCGATCCCAATACCTATAGCATGCTACCAATTGATCAAATTCCCCAGCTGTTTGGAATTTCTGCAAGAAGCAACCAAGAGTGTCCAGTCTTGTCAGGCTATGCTCTTGGTTGACTTGTTAGTTTATGTGCCAGCACTTGCAGAGGCTCAGTGCATCTCAACAATTGCACCCAATAGCTAGTGGCCGGTTAGCTCAGTTGGTTAGAGTCTGATGCTAGTAATGCAAAGGTCATGGGTTCGATCCCCGTACTGGCTAATATGTACATTTTGAGTGTCAAAATTGTGAGTCACATGCGTGTAAATTGTCAATGGTGCCACATAATTATGTTAAGTGCATTGCTGAAATTGCTCAGTTGGGAGAGCGTTAGACTGAAGATTTAAAAGTCCCTGGTTCGATCCTGGTTTTCGGGATTTGTATTTGTTCTTTCTTTATGCTCTGGCTTCAAGGAAACTATCCACAGCTTTCTTTGTGGATCTCAATGGTGTGTGTCACGCTGCTCCTTTGAAAGTAAGTAATGCTTTGCTTTTTCATCTGACATTTTGACATCAGTGTGACAGGAAAGTTGCTTGTCATTGTGACATGACAGTAGGTTGTCGTAAGACAAGGCTGCATGAAGTGTGAACTGAAGCTTTCTTGGATCCACCCAAAAAAATTTTGGGGGGGAATGCGGGCATCGACCCCAATACCTATAGCATGCTACCAATTGATCAAATTCCCCAGCTGTTTGGAATTTCCGCAAGAAGCAACCAAGAGTGTCCAGTCTTGTCAGGCAATGCTCTTGGTTGACTTGTTAGTTTACGCGCCAGCACTTGCAGAGGCTTGGTGCATCTCAACAATTGCGTGCAATAGCTAGTGAGCGGTTAGCTCAGTAGGTTAGAGTGTGGTGCTAATAAGGCCAAGGTCATGGATTTGATCCCCGTACTGGCTAATATGTAGATTTTGAGTGTCAAAATTCTGAGTCACATGCATGTAAATTGTCAATGGTGCCTGGCGCGTAAACTAACAAGTCAACCAAGAGCATAGCCTGACAAGACTGGACACTCTTGGTTGCTTCTTGCGGAAATTCCAAACTGCTGGGGAATTAGGTCAAATGCTTTGCATGCGTGAGGTAGTGGGATCCATGCCCGCATTCTCCAAAAGCACATTGTTTTATGGATACAAGAAAACTGTAGTTCACACTTCATGCAGCTTTGTCTTACGACAACCTACTGTCATGTAACAATGACATGCAACTTTCCTGTCACACTGATGTCAAAATGTCTTGGTGTGGTCTGGTTCTTGGGTCTTTTGTTTGGTGGGTCTTTTGTTTGGTGGGTCTTTTGTTTGGTGGGTCTTTGGTTTGGTGGGTCTTTTGTTTGGTGGGTCTTTTGTTTGACCCAGACAAGACCCAGACACCAAGACATGGTCAGCTTGGGGGTTTGAACTTGCAACCTTTCAATTACTAGTCCAGCGCTCTAACCACTAGGCTACCCTTCCGCCTGGTTTTGGTCTTGGTCTTGTCTTGTCTTGGTCTTGTTCTTGGTCTGGTCTTGTTCTTGGTCTTAGTCTGGGTCTTGGTCTTGGTCTGGGTCATGGGTTCGATCCCCGTACTGGCTAATATGTACATTTTGAGTGTCAAAATTGTGAGTCACATGCATGTAAATTGTCAATGGTGCCACATAATTAAGTTTAGTGAATTGCAGAAATATCTCAGTTGGGAGAGTGTTAGACTGAAGATCTAATGGTCTCTGGTTCAATGCCGTTTTTTGGCATTTGTATTTGTTCTTTCTATATGCTCTGGTTTCAAGGAAACTATCCCCAGCTTTGTTGTGGTCCTCAATGGTGTGTGTCACGCTGCTACTCGGAAAGTAAGTAATGTCTTGCTTTTTCATCTGACATTTTGACATCAGTGTGACAGGAAAGTTGCTAGTCATTGTTACATGACAGTAGGTTGTCGTAAGACAAGGCTGCATGAAGTGTGAACTGGAGCTTTCTTGGATCCACAAAAAAATGTGTTTTTGGGGAATGCGGGCATCGATCCCAATACCTCTAGCATGCTACCAATTGATCAAATTCCCCAGCTGTTTGGAATTTCTGCAAGAAGCAACCAAGAGTGTCCAGTCTTGTCAGGCTATGCTCTTGGTTGACTTGTTAGTTTACGTGCCAGCACTTGCAGAGGCTCAGTGCATCTCAACAATTACACCCAATAGCTATTGGCCGGTTAGCTCAGTTGGTTAGAGTCTGATGCTAGTAATGCAAAGGTCATGGGTTCGATCCCTGTACTGGCTAATATGTACATTTTGAGTGTCAAAATTGTGAGTCACATGCATGTAAATTGTCACTGGTGCCACATAATTAAGTTAAGTGCATTGCTGAAATTGCTCAGTTGGGAGAGCGTAAGACTGAAGATTTAAAAGTCCCTGGTTCGATCCCGGATTTTGGGATTTGTATTTATTCTTTCTTTATGCTCTGGCTTCAAGGAAACTATCCACAGCTTTCTTTGTGGATCTCAATGGTGTGTGTCACGCTGCTCCTTTGAAAGTAAGTAATGCTTTGCTTTTTCATCTGACATTTTGACATCAGTGTGACAGGAAAGTTGCTAGTCATTGTTACATGACAGTAGGTTGTCGTAAGACAAGGCTGCATGAAGTGTGAACTGGAGCTTTCTTGGATCCACAAAAAAATGTGTTTTTGGGGAATGCGGGCATCGATCCCAATACCTATAGCATGCTACCAATTGATCAAATTCCCCAGCTGTTTGGAATTTCTGCAAGAAGCAACCAAGAGTGTCCAGTCTTGTCAGGCTATGCTCTTGGTTGACTTGTTAGTTTACGCGCCAGCACTTGCAGAGGCTTAGTGCATCTCAACCAAATGTGCCCAACAGCTAGTGTCCGGTTAGCTCAGTTGGTTAGAGTCTGATGCTAATAATGCAAAGGTCATGGGTTCGATCCCCGTACTGGCTAATATGTACATTTTGAGTGTCAAAATTGTGAGTCACATGCATGTAAATTGTCAATGGTGCCACATAATTAAGTTAAGTGCATTGCTGAAATAGCTCAGTTGGGAGAGCGTTAGACTGAAGATCTGAAAGTCCCTGGTTCGATCCTGGTTTTCGGGATTTGTATTTGTTCTTTCTTTATGCTCTGGCTTCAAGGAAACTATCCACAGCTTTGTTTGTGGATCTCAATGGTGTGTGTCACGCTGCTCCTCTGAAAGTAAGTAATGCTTTGCTTTTTCATCTGACATTTTGACATCAGTGTGACAGGAAAGTTGCTTGTCATTGTGACATGACAGTAGGTTGTCGTAAGACAAGGCTGCATGAAGTGTGAACTGAAGCTTTCTTGGATCCACAAAAAAAATGGTGTTTTGGGGAATGCGGGCATCGACCCCAATACCTATAGCATGCTACCAATTGATCAAATTCCCCAGCTGTTTGGAATTTCCGCAAGAAGCAACCAAGAGTGTCCAGTCTTGTCAGGCAATGCTCTTGGTTGACTTGTTAGTTTACGCGCCAGCACTTGCAGAGGCTTGGTGCATCTCAACAATTGCGTGCAATAGCTAGTGAGCGGTTAGCTCAGTAGGTTAGAGTGTGGTGCTAATAAGGCCAAGGTCATGGATTCGATCCCCGTACTGGCTAATATGTAGATTTTGAGTGTCAAAATTCTGAGTCACATGCATGTAAATTGTCAATGGTGCCTGGCGCGTAAACTAACAAGTCAACCAAGAGCATAGCCTGACAAGACTGGACACTCTTGGTTGCTTCTTGCGGAAATTCCAAACTGCTGGGGAATTAGGTCAAATGCTTTGCATGCGTGAGGTAGTGGGATCCATGCCCGCATTCTCCAAAAGCACATTGTTTTATGGATCCAAGAAAACTGTAGTTCACACTTCATGCAGCTTTGTCTTACGACAACCTACTGTCATGTAACAATGACATGCAACTTTCCTGTCACACTGATGTCAAAATGTCTTGGTGTGGTCTGGTTCTTGGGTCTTTTGTTTGGTGGGTCTTTTGTTTGGTGGATCTTTTGTTTGGTGGGTCTTTTGTTTGGTGGGTCTTTTGTTTGGTGGGTCTTTGGTTTGGTGGGTCTTTTGTTTGGTTTGGTGGGTCTTTTGTTGGGTGGGTCTTTTGTTTGGTGGGTCTTTTGTTTGACCCAGACAAGACCCAGACACCAAGACCTTGTCAGCTTTGGGGTTTGAACTTGCAACCTTTCAATTACTAGTCCAGCGCTCTAACCACTAGGCTACCCTTCCGCCTGGTTTTGGTCTTGGTCTTGTCTTGTCTTGGTCTTGTTCTTGGTCTGGTCTTGTTCTTGGTCTTAGTCTGGGTCTTGGTCTTGGTCTGGGTCATGGGTTCGATCCCCGTACTGGCTAATATGTACATTTTGAGTGTCAAAATTGTGAGTCACATGCATGTAAATTGTCAATGGTGCCACATAATTAAGTTTAGTGAATTGCAGAAATATCTCAGTTGGGAGAGTGTTAGACTGAAGATCTAATGGTCTCTGGTTCAATGCCGTTTTTTGGCATTTGTATTTGTTCTTTCTATATGCTCTGGATTCAAGGAAACTATCCCCAGCTTTGTTGTGGTCCTCAATGGTGTGTGTCACGCTGCTCCTCGGAAAGTAAGTAATGTCTTGCTTTTTCATCTGACATTTTGACATCAGTGTGACAGGAAAGTTGCTAGTCATTGTTACATGACAGTAGGTTGTCGTAAGACAAGGCTGCATGAAGTGTGAACTGGAGCTTTCTTGGATCCACAAAAAAATGTGTTTTTGGGGAATGCGGGCATCGATCCCAATACCTCTAGCATGCTACCAATTGATCAAATTCCCCAGCTGTTTGGAATTTCTGCAAGAAGCAACCAAGAGTGTCCAGTCTTGTCAGGCTATGCTCTTGGTTGACTTGTTAGTTTACGTGCCAGCACTTGCAGAGGCTCAGTGCATCTCAACAATTACACCCAATAGCTAGTGGCCGGTTAGCTCAGTTGGTTAGAGTCTGATGCTAGTAATGCAAAGGTCATGGGTTCGATCCCTGTACTGGCTAATATGTACATTTTGAGTGTCAAAATTGTGAGTCACATGCATGTAAATTGTCACTGGTGCCACATAATTAAGTTAAGTGCATTGCTGAAATTGCTCAGTTGGGAGAGCGTTAGACTGAAGATTTAAAAGTCCCTGGTTCGATCCCGGATTTTGGGATTTGTATTTATTCTTTCTTTATGCTCTGGCTTCAAGGAAACTATCCACAGCTTTCTTTGTGGATCTCAATGGTGTGTGTCACGCTGCTCCTTTGAAAGTAAGTAATGCTTTGCTTTTTCATCTGACATTTTGACATCAGTGTGACAGGAAAGTTGCTAGTCATTGTTACATGACAGTAGGTTGTCGTAAGACAAGGCTGCATGAAGTGTGAACTGGAGCTTTCTTGGATCCACAAAAAAATGTGTTTTTGGGGAATGCGGGCATCGATCCCAATACCTATAGCATGCTACCAATTGATCAAATTCCCCAGCTGTTTGGAATTTCTTCAAGAAGCAACCAAGAGTGTCCAGTCTTGTCAGGCTATGCTCTTGGTTGACTTGTTAGTTTACGCGCCAGCACTTGCAGAGGCTTGGTGCATCTCAACAATTGCGTGCAATAGCTAGTGAGCGGTTAGCTCAGTAGGTTAGAGTGTGGTGCTAATAATGCCAAGGTCATGGATTCGATCCCCGTACTGGCTAATATGTAGATTTTGAGTGTCAAAATTCTGAGTCACATGCATGTAAATTGTCAATGGTGCCTGGCGCGTAAACTAACAAGTCAACCAAGAGCATAGCCTGACAAGACTGGACTCTCTTGGTTGCTTCTTGCGGAAATTCCAAACTGCTGGGGAATTAGGTCAAATGCTTTGCATGCGTGAGGTAGTGGGATCGATGCCCGCATTCTCCAAAAGCACATTGTTTTATGGATCCAAGAAAACTGTCGTTCACACTTCATGCAGCTTTGTCTTACGACAACCTACTGTCATGTAACAATGACAAGCAACTTTCCTGTCACACTGATGTCAATATGTCTTGGTGTGGTCTGGGGTCTTTTGTTTGGTGGTCTTTTGTTTGGTGGGTCTTTTGTTTGGTGGATCTTTTGTTTGGTGGGTCTTTTGTTTGGTGGGTCTTTTGTTTGGTGGGTCTTTTGTTTGACCCAGACAAGACCCAGACACCAAGACCTTGTCAGCTTGGGGGTTTGAACTTGCAACCTTTCAATTACTAGTCCAGCGCTCTAACCACTAGGCTACCCTTCCGCCTGGTTTTGGTCTTGGTCTTGTCTTGTCTTGGTCTTGTTCTTGGTCTGGTCTTGTTCTTGGTCTTAGTCTGGGTCTTGGTCTTGGTCTGGGTCATGGGTTCGATCCCCGTACTGGCTAATATGTACATTTTGAGTGTCAAAATTGTGAGTCACATGCATGTAAATTGTCAATGGTGCCACATAATTAAGTTTAGTGAATTGCAGAAATATCTCAGTTGGGAGAGTGTTAGACTGAAGATCTAATGGTCTCTGGTTCAATCCCGGTTTTTGGCATTTGTATTTGTTCTTTCTTTATGCTCTGGCTTCAAGGAAACTATCCCCAGCTTTGTTGTGGTCCTCAATGGTGTGTGCCACGCTGCTCCTCGGAAAGTAAGTAATGTCTTGCTTTTTCATCTGACATTTTGACATCAGTGTGACAGCAAAGTTGCTAGTCATTGTTACATGACAGTAGGTTGTCGTAAGACAAGGCTGCATGAAGTGTGAACTGGAGCTTTCTTGGATCCACAAAAAAATGTGTTTTGGGGGAATGCGGGCATCGATCCCAATACCTATAGCATGCTACCAATTGATCAAATTCCCCAGCTGTTTGGAATTTCTGCAAGAAGCAACCAAGAGTGTCCAGTCTTGTCAGGCTATGCTCTTGGTTGACTTGTTAGTTTATGTGCCAGCACTTGCAGAGGCTCAGTGCATCTCAACAATTGCACCCAATAGCTAGTGGCCGGTTAGCTCAGTTGGTTAGAGTCTGATGCTAGTAATGCAAAGGTCATGGGTTCGATCCCCGTACTGGCTAATATGTACATTTTGAGTGTCAAAATTGTGAGTCACATGCGTGTAAATTGTCAATGGTGCCACATAATTATTTTAAGTGCATTGCTGAAATTGCTCAGTTGGGAGAGCGTTAGACTGAAGATTTAAAAGTCCCTGGTTCGATCCTGGTTTTCGGGATTTGTATTTGTTCTTTCTTTATGCTCTGGCTTCAAGGAAACTATCCACAGCTTTCTTTGTGGATCTCAATGGTGTGTGTCACGCTGCTCCTTTGAAAGTAAGTAATGCTTTGCTTTTTCATCTGACATTTTGACATCAGTGTGACAGGAAAGTTGCTTGTCATTGTGACATGACAGTAGGTTGTCGTAAGACAAGGCTGCATGAAGTGTGAACTGAAGCTTTCTTGGATCCACCAAAAAAAAATTGGGGGGGGAATGCGGGCATCGACCCCAATACCTATAGCATGCTACCAATTGATCAAATTCCCCAGCTGTTTGGAATTTCCGCAAGAAGCAACCAAGAGTGTCCAGTCTTGTCAGGCAATGCTCTTGGTTGACTTGTTAGTTTACGCGCCAGCACTTGCAGAGGCTTGGTGCATCTCAACAATTGCGTGCAATAGCTAGTGAGCGGTTAGCTCAGTAGGTTAGAGTGTGGTGCTAATAAGGCCAAGGTCATGGATTCGATCCCCGTACTGGCTAATATGTAGATTTTGAGTGTCAAAATTCTGAGTCACATGCATGTAAATTGTCAATGGTGCCTGGCGCGTAAACTAACAAGTCAACCAAGAGCATAGCCTGACAAGACTGGACACTCTTGGTTGCTTCTTGCGGAAATTCCAAACTGCTGGGGAATTAGGTCAAATGCTTTGCATGCGTGAGGTAGTGGGATCCATGCCCGCATTCTCCAAAAGCACATTGTTTTATGGATACAAGAAAACTGTAGTTCACACTTCATGCAGCTTTGTCTTACGACAACCTACTGTCATGTAACAATGACATGCAACTTTCCTGTCACACTGATGTCAAAATGTCTTGGTGTGGTCTGGTTCTTGGGTCTTTTGTTTGGTGGGTCTTTTGTTTGGTGGGTCTTTTGTTTGGTGGGTCTTTGGTTTGGTTTGGTGGGTCTTTTGTTTGGTGGGTCTTTGGTTTGGTGGGTCTTTGGTTTGGTGGGTCTTTTGTTTGGTTTGGTGGGTCTTTTGTTGGTCTTTTGTTTGGTGGGTCTTTTGTTTGGTGGGTCTTTTGTTTGGTGGGTCTTTTGTTTGACCCAGACAAGACCCAGACACCCAAGACCTTGTCAGCTTGGGGGTTTGAACTTGCAACCTTTCAATTACTAGTCCAGCGCTCTAACCACTAGGCTACCCTTCCGCCTGGTTTTGGTCTTGGTCTTGTCTTGGTCTTGTTCTTGGTCTGGTCTTGTTCTTGGTCTTAGTCTGGGTCTTGGTCTTGGACTGGGTCATGGGTTCGATCCCCGTACTGGCTAATATGTACATTTTGAGTGTCAAAATTGTGAGTCACATGCATGTAAATTGTCAATGGTGCCACATAATTAAGTTTAGTGAATTGCAGAAATATCTCAGTTGGGAGAGTGTTAGACTGAAGATCTAATGGTCTCTGGTTCAATCCCGGTTTTTGGCATTTGTATTTGTTCTTTCTTTATGCTCTGGCTTCAAGGAAACTATCCCCAGCTTTGTTGTGGTCCTCAATGGTGTGTGCCACGCTGCTCCTCGGAAAGTAAGTAATGTCTTGCTTTTTCATCTGACATTTTGACATCAGTGTGACAGGAAAGTTGCTAGTCATTGTTACATGACAGTAGGTTGTCGTAAGACAAGGCTGCATGAAGTGTGAACTGGAGCTTTCTTGGATCCACAAAAAAATGTGTTTTGGGGGAATGCGGGCATCGATCCCAATACCTATAGCATGCTACCAATTGATCAAATTCCCCAGCTGTTTGGAATTTCTGCAAGAAGCAACCAAGAGTGTCCAGTCTTGTCAGGCTATGCTCTTGGTTGACTTGTTAGTTTATGTGCCAGCACTTGCAGAGGCTCAGTGCATCTCAACAATTGCACCCAATATCTAGTGGCCGGTTAGCTCAGTTGGTTAGAGTCTGATGCTAGTAATGCAAAGGTCATGGGTTCGATCCCCGTACTGGCTAATATGTACATTTTGAGTGTCAAAATTGTGAGTCACATGCATGTAAATTGTCAATGGTGCCACATAATTATGTTAAGTGCATTGCTGAAATTGCTCATTTGGGAGAGCGTTAGACTGAAGATTTAAAAGTCCCTGGTTCGATCCTGGTTTTCGGGATTTGTATTTGTTCTTTCTTTATGCTCTGGCTTCAAGGAAACTATCCACAGCTTTCTTTGTGGATCTCAATGGTGTGTGTCACGCTGCTCCTTTGAAAGTAAGTAATGCTTTGCTTTTTCATCTGACATTTTGACATCAGTGTGACAGGAAAGTTGCTTGTCATTGTGACATGACAGTAGGTTGTCGTAAGACAAGGCTGCATGAAGTGTGAACTGAAGCTTTCTTGGATCCACAAAAAAAATTGTTTTTGGGGAATGCGGGCATCGACCCCAATACCTATAGCATGCTACCAATTGATCAAATTCCCCAGGTGTTTGGAATTTCCGCAAGAAGCAACCAAGAGTGTCCAGTCTTGTCAGGCAATGCTCTTGGTTGACTTGTTAGTTTACACGCCAGCACTTGCAGAGGCTTGGTGCATCTCAACAATTGCGTGCAATAGCGGTTAGCTCAGCGGTTAGCTCAGTAGGTTAGAGTGTGGTGCTAATAATGCCAAGGTCATGGATTCGATCACCGTACTGGCTAATATGTAGATTTTGAGTGTCAAAATTCTGAGTCACATGCATGTAAATTGTCAATGGTGCCTGGCGCGTAAACTAACAAGTCAACCAAGAGCATAGCCTGACAAGACTGGACACTCTTGGTTGCTTCTTGCGGAAATTCCAAACTGCTGGGGAATTAGGTCAAATGCTTTGCATGCGTGAGGTAGTGGGATCCATGCCCGCATTCTCCAAAAGCACATTGTTTTATGGATCCAAGAAAACTGTAGTTCACACTTCATGCAGCTTTGTCTTACGACAACCTACTGTCATGTAACAATGACATGCAACTTTCCTGTCACACTGATGTCAAAATGTCTTGGTGTGGTCTGGTTCTTGGGTCTTTTGTTTGGTGGGTCTTTTGTTTGGTGGATCTTTTGTTTGGTGGGTCTTTGGTTTGGTGGGTCTTTTGTTGGTCTTTTGTTTGGTGGGTCTTTTGTTTGGTGGGTCTTTGGTTTGGTGGGTCTTTTGTTGGTCTTTTGTTTGGTGGGTCTTTTGTTTGGTGGGTCTTTTGTTTGACCCAGACAAGACCCAGACACCAAGACCTTGTCAGCTTGGGGGTTTGAACTTGCAACCTTTCAATTACTAGTCCAGCGCTCTAACCACTAGGCTACCCTTCCGCCTGGTTTTGGTCTTGGTCTTGTCTTGTCTTGGTCTTGTTCTTGGTCTGGTCTTGTTCTTGGTCTTAGTCTGGGTCTTGGTCTTGGTCTGGGTCATGGGTTCGATCCCCGTACTGGCTAATATGTACATTTTGAGTGTCAAAATTGTGAGTCACATGCATGTAAATTGTCAATGGTGCCACATAATTAAGTTTAGTGAATTGCAGAAATATCTCAGTTGGGAGAGTGTTAGACTGAAGATCTAATGGTCTCTGGTTCAATCCCGGTTTTTGGCATTTGTATTTGTTCTTTCTATATGCTCTGGCTTCAAGGAAACTATCCCCAGCTTTGTTGTGGTCCTCAATGGTGTGTGTCACGCTGCTCCTCGGAAAGTAAGTAATGTCTTGCTTTTTCATCTGACATTTTGACATCAGTGTGACAGGAAAGTTGCTAGTCATTGTTACATGACAGTAGGTTGTCGTAAGACAAGGCTGCATGAAGTGTGAACTGGAGCTTTCTTGGATCCACAAAAAAATGTGTTTTTGGGGAATGCGGGCATCGATCCCAATACCTATAGCATGCTACCAATTGATCAAATTCCCCAGCTGTTTGGAATTTCTGCAAGAAGCAACCAAGAGTGTCCAGTCTTGTCAGGCTATGCTCTTGGTTGACTTGTTAGTTTACGTGCCAGCACTTGCAGAGGCTCAGTGCATCTCAACAATTGCACCCAAAAGCTAGTGGCCGGTTAGCTCAGTTGGTTAGAGTCTGATGCTAGTAATGCAAAGGTCATGGGTTCGATCCCCGTACTGGCTAATATGTACATTTTGAGTGTCAAAATTGTGAGTCAAATGCATGTAAATTGTCAATGGTGCCACATAATTAAGTTAAGTTCATTGCTGAAATTGCTCAGTTGGGAAAGCGTTAGACTGAAGATTTAAAAGTCCCTGGTTCGATCCCGGTTTTCGGGATTTGTATTTGTTCTTTCTTTATGCTCTGGCTTCAAGGAAACTATCCCCAGCTTTGTTGTGGTCCTCAATGGTGTGTGCCACGCTGCTCCTCGGAAAGTAAGTAATGTCTTGCTTTTTCATCTGACATTTTGACATCAGTGTGACAGGAAAGTTGCTAGTCATTGTTACATGACAGTAGGTTGTCGTAAGACAAGGCTGCATGAAGTGTGAACTGGAGCTTTCTTGGATCCACAAAAAAATGTGTTTTTGGGGAATGCGGGCATCGATCCCAATACCTATAGCATGCTACCAATTGATCAAATTCCCCAGCTGTTTGGAATTTCTGCAAGAAGCAACCAAGAGTGTCCAGTCTTGTCAGGCTATGCTCTTGGTTGACTAGTTAGTTTACGTGCCAGCACTTGCAGAGGCTCAGTGCATCTCAACAATTGCACCCAAAAGCTAGTGGCCGGTTAGCTCAGTTGGTTAGAGTCTGATGCTAGTAATGCAAAGGTCATGGGTTTGATCCCCGTACTGGCTAATATGTACATTTTGAGTGTCAAAATTGTGAGTCACATGCATGTAAATTGTCAATGGTGCCACATAATTATGTTAAGTGCATTGCTGAAATTGCTCAGTTGGGAGAGCGTTAGACTGAAGATTTAAAAGTCCCTGGTTCGATCCTGGTTTTCGGGATTTGTATTTGTTCTTTCTTTATGCTCTGGCTTCAAGGAAACTATCCACAGCTTTCTTTGTGGATCTCAATGGTGTGTGTCACGCTGCTCCTCTGAAAGTAAGTAATGCTTTGCTTTTTCATCTGACATTTTGACATCAGTGTGACAGGAAAGTTGCTTGTCATTGTGACATGACAGTAGGTTGTCGTAAGACAAGGCTGCATGAAGTGTGAACTGAAGCTTTCTTGGATCCACAAAAAAAAAGGGGTTTTGGGGAATGCGGGCATCGACCCCAATACCTATAGCATGCTACCAATTGATCAAATTCCCCAGCTGTTTGGAATTTCCGCAAGAAGCAACCAAGAGTGTCCAGTCTTGTCAGGCAATGCTCTTGGTTGACTTGTTAGTTTACGCGCCAGCACTTGCAGAGGCTTGGTGCATCTCAACAATTGCGTGCAATAGCTAGTGAGCAGTTAGCTCAGTAGGTTAGAGTGTGGTGCTAATAATGCCAAGGTCATGGATTCGATCCCCGTACTGGCTAATATGTAGATTTTGAGTGTCAAAATTCTGAGTCACATGCATTTAAATTGTAAATGGTGCCTGGCGCGTAAACTAACAAGTCAACCAAGAGCATAGCCTGACAAGACTGGACACTCTTGGTTGCTTCTTGCGGAAATTCCAAACTGCTGGGGAATTAGGTCAAATGCTTTGCATGCGTGAGGTAGTGGGATCCATGCCCGCATTCTCCAAAAGCACATTGTTTTATGGATCCAAGAAAACTGTCGTTCACACTTCATGCAGCTTTGTCTTACGACAACCTACTGTCATGTAACAATGACAAGCAACTTTCCTGTCACACTGATGTCAAAATGTCTTGGTGTGGTCTGGGGTCTTTTGTTTGGTGGGTCTTTTGTTTGGTGGGTCTTTTGTTTGACCCAGACAACATCCAGACACCAAGACCTTGTCAGCTTGGGGGGTTTGAACTTGCAACCTTTCAATTACTAGTCCAGCGCTCTAACCACTAGGCTACCCTTCCGCCTGGTTTTGGTCTTGGTCTTGGTCTTGTCTTGTCTTGGTCTTGGTCTTGTTCTTGGTCTGGTCTTGTTCTTGGTCTTAGTCTGGGTCTTGGTCTTGGTCTGGGTCATGGGTTCGATCCCCGTACTGGCTAATATGTACATTTTGAGTGTCAAAATTGTGAGTCACATGCATGTAAATTGTCAATGGTGCCACATAATTAAGTTTAGTGAATTGCAGAAATATCTCAGTTGGGAGAGTGTTAGACTGAAGATCTAATGGTCTCTGGTTCAATCCCGGTTTTTGGCATTTGTATTTGTTCTTTCTTTATGCTCTGGCTTCAAGGAAACTATCCCCAGCTTTGTTGTGGTCCTCAATGGTGTGTGCCACGCTGCTCCTCGGAAAGTAAGTAATGTCTTGCTTTTTCATCTGACATTTTGACATCAGTGTGACAGGAAAGTTGCTAGTCATTGTTACATGACAGTAGGTTGTCGTAAGACAAGGCTGCATGAAGTGTGAACTGGAGCTTTCTTGGATCCACAAAAAAATGTGTTTTGGGGGAATGCGGGCATCGATCCCAATACCTATAGCATGCTACCAATTGATCAAATTCCCCAGCTGTTTGGAATTTCTGCAAGAAGCAACCAAGAGTGTCCAGTCTTGTCAGGCTATGCTCTTGGTTGACTTGTTAGTTTATGTGCCAGCACTTGCAGAGGCTCAGTGCATCTCAACAATTGCACCCAATAGCTAGTGGCAGGTTAGCTCAGTTGGTTAGAGTCTGATGCTAGTAATGCAAAGGTCATGGGTTCGATCCCCGTACTGGCTAATATGTACATTTTGAGTGTCAAAATTGTGAGTCACATGCATGTAAATTGTCAATGGTGCCACATAATTATGTTAAGTGCATTGCTGAAATTGCTCATTTGGGAGAGCGTTAGACTGAAGATTTAAAAGTCCCTGGTTCGATCCTGGTTTTCGGGATTTGTATTTGTTCTTTCTTTATGCTCTGGCTTCAAGGAAACTATCCACAGCTTTCTTTGTGGATCTCAATGGTGTGTGTCACGCTGCTCCTTTGAAAGTAAGTAATGCTTTGCTTTTTCATCTGACATTTTGACATCAGTGTGACAGGAAAGTTGCTTGTCATTGTGACATGACAGTAGGTTGTCGTAAGACAAGGCTGCATGAAGTGTGAACTGAAGCTTTCTTGGATCCACAAAAAAAATTGTTTTTGGGGAATGCGGGCATCGACCCCAATACCTATAGCATGCTACCAATTGATCAAATTCCCCAGGTGTTTGGAATTTCCGCAAGAAGCAACCAAGAGTGTCCAGTCTTGTCAGGCAATGCTCTTGGTTGACTTGTTAGTTTACACGCCAGCACTTGCAGAGGCTTGGTGCATCTCAACAATTGCGTGCAATAGCGGTTAGCTCAGCGGTTAGCTCAGTAGGTTAGAGTGTGGTGCTAATAATGCCAAGGTCATGGATTCGATCACCGTACTGGCTAATATGTAGATTTTGAGTGTCAAAATTCTGAGTCACATGCATGTAAATTGTCAATGGTGCCTGGCGCGTAAACTAACAAGTCAACCAAGAGCATAGCCTGACAAGACTGGACACTCTTGGTTGCTTCTTGCGGAAATTCCAAACTGCTGGGGAATTAGGTCAAATGCTTTGCATGCGTGAGGTAGTGGGATCCATGCCCGCATTCTCCAAAAGCACATTGTTTTATGGATCCAAGAAAACTGTAGTTCACACTTCATGCAGCTTTGTCTTACGACAACCTACTGTCATGTAACAATGACATGCAACTTTCCTGTCACACTGATGTCAAAATGTCTTGGTGTGGTCTGGTTCTTGGGTCTTTTGTTTGGTGGGTCTTTTGTTTGGTGGATCTTTTGTTTGGTGGGTCTTTGGTTTGGTGGGTCTTTTGTTGGTCTTTGGTTTGGTGGGTCTTTGGTTTGGTGGGTCTTTGGTTTGGTGGGTCTTTTGTTGGTCTTTTGTTTGGTGGGTCTTTTGTTTGGTGGGTCTTTTGTTTGACCCAGACAAGACCCAGACACCAAGACCTTGTCAGCTTGGGGGTTTGAACTTGCAACCTTTCAATTACTAGTCCAGCGCTCTAACCACTAGGCTACCCTTCCGCCTGGTTTTGGTCTTGGTCTTGTCTTGTCTTGGTCTTGTTCTTGGTCTGGTCTTGTTCTTGGTCTTAGTCTGGGTCTTGGTCTTGGTCTGGGTCATGGGTTCGATCCCCGTACTGGCTAATATGTACATTTTGAGTGTCAAAATTGTGAGTCACATGCATGTAAATTGTCAATGGTGCCACATAATTAAGTTTAGTGAATTGCAGAAATATCTCAGTTGGGAGAGTGTTAGACTGAAGATCTAATGGTCTCTGGTTCAATCCCGGTTTTTGGCATTTGTATTTGTTCTTTCTATATGCTCTGGCTTCAAGGAAACTATCCCCAGCTTTGTTGTGGTCCTCAATGGTGTGTGTCACGCTGCTCCTCGGAAAGTAAGTAATGTCTTGCTTTTTCATCTGACATTTTGACATCAGTGTGACAGGAAAGTTGCTAGTCATTGTTACATGACAGTAGGTTGTCGTAAGACAAGGCTGCATGAAGTGTGAACTGGAGCTTTCTTGGATCCACAAAAAAATGTGTTTTTGGGGAATGCGGGCATCGATCCCAATACCTATAGCATGCTACCAATTGATCAAATTCCCCAGCTGTTTGGAATTTCTGCAAGAAGCAACCAAGAGTGTCCAGTCTTGTCAGGCTATGCTCTTGGTTGACTTGTTAGTTTACGTGCCAGCACTTGCAGAGGCTCAGTGCATCTCAACAATTGCACCCAAAAGCTAGTGGCGGGTTAGCTCAGTTGGTTAGAGTCTGATGCTAGTAATGCAAAGGTCATGGGTTCGATCCCCGTACTGGCTAATATGTACATTTTGAGTGTCAAAATTGTGAGTCAAATGCATGTAAATTGTCAATGGTGCCACATAATTAAGTTAAGTTCATTGCTGAAATTGCTCAGTTGGGAAAGCGTTAGACTGAAGATTTAAAAGTCCCTGGTTCGATCCCGGTTTTCGGGATTTGTATTTGTTCTTTCTTTATGCTCTGGCTTCAAGGAAACTATCCCCAGCTTTGTTGTGGTCCTCAATGGTGTGTGCCACGCTGCTCCTCTGAAAGTAAGTAATGTCTTGCTTTTTCATCTGACATTTTGACATCAGTGTGACAGGAAAGTTGCTAGTCATTGTTACATGACAGTAGGTTGTCGTAAGACAAGGCTGCATGAAGTGTGAACTGGAGCTTTCTTGGATCCACAAAAAAATGTGTTTTTGGGGAATGCGGGCATCGATCCCAATACCTATAGCATGCTACCAATTGATCAAATTCCCCAGCTGTTTGGAATTTCTGCAAGAAGCAACCAAGAGTGTCCAGTCTTGTCAGGCTATGCTCTTGGTTGACTTGTTAGTTTACGTGCCAGCACTTGCAGAGGCTCAGTGCATCTCAACAACTGCACCCAATAGCTAGTGGCCGGTTAGCTCAGTTGGTTAGAGTCTAATGCTAGTAATGCAAAGGTCATGGGTTCGATCCCCGTACTGGCTAATATGTAGATTTTGAGTGTCAAAATTGTGAGTCACATGCATGTAAATTGTCAATGGTGCCACATAATTAAGTTAAGTGTATTGCTGAAATAGCTCAGTTGGGAGAGCGTTAGACTGAAGATCTGAAAGTCCCTGGTTCGATCCCGGTTTTCGGGATTTGTATTTGTTCTTTCTTTATGCTTTGGCTTCAAGGAAACTATCCACAGCTTTGTTTGTGGATCTCAATGGTGTGTGTCACGCTGCTCCTCTGAAAGTAAGTAATGCTTTGCTTTTTCATCTGACATTTTGACATCAGTGTGACAGGAAAGTTGCTTGTCATTGTGACATGACAGTAGGTTGTCGTAAGACAAGGCTGCATGAAGTGTGAACTGAAGCTTTCTTGGATCCACAAAAAAAATGTGTTTTTGGGGAATGCGGGCATCGACCCCAATACCTATAGCATGCTACCAATTGATCAAATTCCCCAGCTGTTTGGAATTTCCGCAAGAAGCAACCAAGAGTGTCCAGTCTTGTCAGGCAATGCTCTTGGTTGACTTGTTAGTTTACGCGCCAGCACTTGCAGAGGCATGGTGCATCTCAACAATTGCGTGCAATATCTAGTGGGCGGTTAGCACAGTAGGTTAGAGTGTGGTGCTAATAATGCCAAGGTCATGGATTCGATCCCCGTACTGGCTAATATGTAGATTTTGAGTGTCAAAATTGTGAGTCACATACATGTAAATTGTCAATGGTGCCACATAATTAAGTTAAGTGCATTGCTGAAATAGCTCAGTTGGGAGAGCGTTAGACTGAAGATCTAAAAGTCCCTGGTTCAATCCCTGTTATTTGTATTTGTTCTTTCTTTATGCTCTGGCTTCAAGGAAACTATCCCCAGCTTTGTTGTGGTCCTCAATGGTGTGTGCCACATTGCTCCTCTGAAAGTAAGTAATGTCTTGCTTTTTCATCTGACATTTTGACATCAGTGTGACAGGAAAGTTGCTAGTCATTGTTACATGACAGTAGGTTGTCGTAAGACAAGGCTGCATGAAGTGTGAACTGGAGCATTCTTGGATCCACAAAAAAATGTGTTTTTGGGGAATGCGGGCATCGATCCCAATACCTATAGCATGCTACCAATTGATCAAATTCCCCAGCTGTTTGGAATTTCTGCAAGAAGCAACCAAGAGTGTCCAGTCTTGTCAGGCTATGCTCTTGGTTGACTTGTTAGTTTACGTGCCAGCACTTGCAGAGGCTCAGTGCATCTCAACAATTGCACCCAAAAGCTAGTGGCCGGTTAGCTCAGTTGGTTAGAGTCTGATGCTAGTAATGCAAAGGTCATGGGTTCGATCCCCGTACTGGCTAATATGTACATTTTGAGTGTCAAAATTGTGAGTCACATGCATGTAAATTGTCAATGGTGCCACATAATTATGTTAAGTGCATTGCTGAAATTGCTCAGTTGGGAGAGCGTTAGACTGAAGATTTAAAAGTCCCTGGTTCGATCCTGGTTTTCGGGATTTGTATTTGTTCTTTCTTTATGCTCTGGCTTCAAGGAAACTATCCACAGCTTTCTTTGTGGATCTCAATGGTGTGTGTTACGCTGCTCCTTTGAAAGTAAGTAATGCTTTGCTTTTTCATCTGACATTTTGACATCAGTGTGACAGGAAAGTTGCTTGTCATTGTGACATGAAATTAGGTTGTCGTAAGACAAGGCTGCATGAAGTGTGAACTGAAGCTTTCTTGGATCCACAAAAAAAATTGTTTTTGGGGAATGCGGGCATTGACCCCAATACCTATAGCATGCTACCAATTGATCAAATTCCCCAGCTGTTTGGAATTTCCGCAAGAAGCAACCAAGAGTGTCCAGTCTTGTCAGGCAATGCTCTTGGTTGACTTGTTAGTTTACGCACCAGCACTTGCAGAGGCTTGGTGCATCTCAACAATTGCGTGCAATAGCTAGTGAGCGGTTAGCTCAGTAGGTTAGAGTGTGGTGCTAATAATGCCAAGGTCATGGATTCGATCCCCGTACTGTCTAATATGTAGATTTTGAGTGTCAAAATTCTGAGTCACATGCATGTAAATTGTCAATGGTGCCTGGCGCGTAAACTAACAAGTCAACCAAGAGCATAGCCTGACAAGACTGGACACTCTTGGTTGCTTCTTGTGGAAATTCCAAACTGCTGGTGAATTAGGTCAAATGCTTTGCATGCGTGAGGTAGTGGGATCCATGCCCGCATTCTCCAAATGCACATTGTTTTATGGATCAAGAAAACTGTAGTTCACACTTCATGCAGCTTTGTCTTACGACAACCTACTGTCATTTAACAATGACATGCAACTTTCCTGTCACACTGATGTCAAAATGTCTTGGTGTGGTCTGGTTCTTGGGTCTTTTGTTTGGTGGGTCTTTTGTTTGGTGGATCTTTTGTTTGGTGGGTCTTTTGTTTGGTGGGTCTTTTGTTGGTCTTTTGTTTGGTGGGTCTTTTGTTTGGTGGGTCTTTTGTTTGACCCAGACAAGACCCAGACACCAAGACCTTGTCAGCTTGGGGGTTTGAACTTGCAACCTTTCAATTACTAGTCCAGCGCTCTAACCACTAGGCTACCCTTCCGCCTGGTTTTGGTCTTGGTCTTGTCTTGTCTTGGTCTTGTTCTTGGTCTGGTCTTGTTCTTGGTCTTAGTCTGGGTCTTGGTCTTGGTCTGGGTCATGGGTTCGATCCCCGTACTGGCTAATATGTACATTTTGAGTGTCAAAATTGTGAGTCACATGCATGTAAATTGTCAATGGTGCCACATAATTAAGTTTAGTGAATTGCAGAAATATCTCAGTTGGGAGAGTGTTAGACTGAAGATCTAATGGTCTCTGGTTCAATCCCGGTTTTTGGCATTTGTATTTGTTCTTTCTATATGCTCTGGCTTCAAGGAAACTATCCCCAGCTTTGTTGTGGTCCTCAATGGTGTGTGTCACGCTGCTCCTCGGAAAGTAAGTAATGTCTTGCTTTTTCATCTGACATTTTGACATCAGTGTGACAGGAAAGTTGCTAGTCATTGTTACATGACAGTAGGTTGTCGTAAGACAAGGCTGCATGAAGTGTGAACTGGAGCTTTCTTGGATCCACAAAAAAATGTGTTTTTGGGGAATGCGGGCATCGATCCCAATACCTATAGCATGCTACCAATTGATCAAATTCCCCAGCTGTTTGGAATTTCTGCAAGAAGCAACCAAGAGTGTCCAGTCTTGTCAGGCTATGCTCTTGGTTGACTTGTTAGTTTACGTGCCAGCACTTGCAGAGGCTCAGTGCATCTCAACAATTGCACCCAAAAGCTAGTGGCCGGTTAGCTCAGTTGGTTAGAGTCTGATGCTAGTAATGCAAAGGTCATGGGTTCGATCCCCGTACTGGCTAATATGTACATTTTGAGTGTCAAAATTGTGAGTCAAATGCATGTAAATTGTCAATGGTGCCACATAATTAAGTTAAGTTCATTGCTGAAATTGCTCAGTTGGGAGAGCGTTAGACTGAAGATTTAAAAGTCCCTGGTTCGTTTTCGGGATTTGTATTTGTTCTTTCTTTATGCTCTGGCTTCAAGGAAACTATCCCCAGCTTTGTTGTGGTCCTCAATGGTGAGTGCCACGCTGCTCCTCGGAAAGTAAGTAATGTCTTGCTTTTTCATCTGACATTTTGACATCAGTGTGACAGGAAAGTTGCTAGTCATTGTTACATGACAGTAGGTTGTCGTAAGACAAGGCTGCATGAAGTGTGAACTGGAGCTTTCTTGGATCCACAAAAAAATGTGTTTTTGGGGAATGCGGGCATCGATCCCAATACCTATAGCATGCTACCAATTGATCAAATTCCCCAGCTGTTTGGAATTTCTGCAAGAAGCAACCAAGAGTGTCCAGTCTTGTCAGGCTATGCTCTTGGTTGACTTGTTAGTTTACGTGCCAGCACTTGCAGAGGCTCAGTGCATCTCAACAACTGCACCCAATAGCTAGTGGCCGGTTAGCTCAGTTGGTTAGAGTCTAATGCTAGTAATGCAAAGGTCATGGGTTCGATCCCCGTACTGGCTAATATGTAGATTTTGAGTGTCAAAATTGTGAGTCACATGCATGTAAATTGTGAATGGTGCCACATAATTAAGTTAAGTGTATTGCTGAAATAGCTCAGTTGGGAGAGCGTTAGACTGAAGATCTGAAAGTCCCTGGTTCGATCCCGGTTTTCGGGATTTGTATTTGTTCTTTCTTTATGCTTTGGCTTCAAGGAAACTATCCACAGCTTTGTTTGTGGATCTCAATGGTGTGTGTCACGCTGCTCCTCTGAAAGTAAGTAATGCTTTGCTTTTTCATCTGACATTTTGACATCAGTGTGACAGGAAAGTTGCTTGTCATTGTGACATGACAGTAGGTTGTCGTAAGACAAGGCTGCATGAAGTGTGAACTGAAGCTTTCTTGGATCCACAAAAAAAATGTGTTTTTGGGGAATGCGGGCATCGACCCCAATACCTATAGCATGCTACCAATTGATCAAATTCCCCAGCTGTTTGGAATTTCCGCAAGAAGCAACCAAGAGTGTCCAGTCTTGTCAGGCAATGCTCTTGGTTGACTTGTTAGTTTACGCGCCAGCACTTGCAGAGGCTTGGTGCATCTCAACAATTGCGTGCAATAGCTAGTGGGCGGTTAGCACAGTAGGTTAGAGTGTGGTGCTAATAATGCCAAGGTCATGGATTCGATCCCCGTACTGGCTAATATGTAGATTTTGAGTGTCAAAATTGTGAGTCACATACATGTAAATTGTCAATGGTGCCACATAATTAAGTTAAGTGCATTGCTGAAATAGCTCAGTTGGGAGAGCGTTAGACTGAAGATCTAAAAGTCCCTTGTTCAATCCCTGTTATTTGTATTTGTTCTTTCTTTATGCTCTGGCTTCAAGGAAACTATCCCCAGCTTTGTTGTGGTCCTCAATGGTGTGTGCCACGCTGATCCTCTGAAAGTAAGTAATGTCTTGCTTTTTCATCTGACATTTTGACATCAGTGTGACAGGAAAGTTGCTAGTCATTGTTACATGACAGTAGGTTGTCGTAAGACAAGGCTGCATGAAGTGTGAACTGGAGCATTCTTGGATCCACAAAAAAATGTGTTTTTGGGGAATGCGGGCATCGATCCCAATACCTATAGCATGCTACCAATTGATCAAATTCCCCAGCTGTTTGGAATTTCTGCAAGAAGCAACCAAGAGTGTCCAGTCTTGTCAGGCTATGCTCTTGGTTGACTTGTTAGTTTACGTGCCAGCACTTGCAGAGGCTCAGTGCATCTCAACAATTGGGCCCAATAGCTAGCGGCCGGTTAGCTCAGTTGGTTAGAGTCTGATGCTAATAATGCAAAGGTCATGGGTTTGATCCCCGTACTGGCTAATATGTAGATTTTGACTGTCAAAATTGTGAGTCACATGCATGTAAATTGTCAATGGTGCCACATAATTAAGTTAAGTGCATTGCTGAAATTGCTCAGTTGGGAGAGCGTTAGACTGAAGATTTAAAAGTCCCTGGTTCTTTTTCGGGATTTGTATTTGTTCTTTCTTTATGCTCTGGCTTCAAGGAAACTATCCCCAGCTTTGTTGTGGTCCTCAATGGTGTGTGTCACGCTGCTCCTCGGAAAGTAAGTAATGTCTTGCTTTTTCATCTGACATTTTGACATCAGTGTGACAGGAAAGTTGCTAGTCATTGTTACATGACAGTAGGTTGTCGTAAGACAAGGCTGCATGAAGTGTGAACTGGAGCTTTCTTGGATCCACAAAAAAATGTGTTTTTGGGGAATGCGGGCATCGATCCCAATACCTATAGCATGCTACCAATTGATCAAATTCCCCAGCTGTTTGGAATTTCTGCAAGAAGCAACCAAGAGTGTCCAGTCTTGTCAGGCTATGCTCTTGGTTGACTTGTTAGTTTACGTGCCAGCACTTGCAGAGGCTCAGTGCATCTCAACAATTGCACCCAAAAGCTAGTGGCCGGTTAGCTCAGTTGGTTAGAGTCTGATGCTAGTAATGCAAAGGTCATGGGTTCGATCCCCGTACTGGCTAATATGTAAATTTTGAGTGTCAAAATTGTGAGTCAAATGCATGTAAATTGTCAATGGTGCCACATAATTAAGTTAAGTTCATTGCTGAAATTGCTCAGTTGGGAGAGCGTTAGACTGAAGATTTAAAAGTCCCTGGTTCGTTTTCGGGATTTGTATTTGTTCTTTCTTTATGCTCTGGCTTCAAGGAAACTATCCCCAGCTTTGTTGTGGTCCTCAATGGTGAGTGCCACGCTGCTCCTCGGAAAGTAAGTAATGTCTTGCTTTTTCATCTGACATTTTGACATCAGTGTGACAGGAAAGTTGCTAGTCATTGTTACATGACAGTAGGTTGTCGTAAGACAAGGCTGCATGAAGTGTGAACTGGAGCTTTCTTGGATCCACAAAAAAATGTGTTTTTGGGGAATGCGGGCATCGATCCCAATACCTATAGCATGCTACCAATTGATCAAATTCCCCAGCTGTTTGGAATTTCTGCAAGAAGCAACCAAGAGTGTCCAGTCTTGTCAGGCTATGCTCTTGGTTGACTTGTTAGTTTACGTGCCAGCACTTGCAGAGGCTCAGTGCATCTCAACAACTGCACCCAATAGCTAGTGGCCGGTTAGCTCAGTTGGTTAGAGTCTAATGCTAGTAATGCAAAGGTCATGGGTTCGATCCCCGTACTGGCTAATATGTGGATTTTGAGTGTCAAAATTGTGAGTCACATGCATGTAAATTGTGAATGGTGCCACATAATTAAGTTAAGTGTATTGCTGAAATAGCTCAGTTGGGAGAGCGTTAGACTGAAGATCTGAAAGTCCCTGGTTCGATCCCGGTTTTCGGGATTTGTATTTGTTCTTTCTTTATGCTTTGGCTTCAAGGAAACTATCCACAGCTTTGTTTGTGGATCTCAATGGTGTGTGTCACGCTGCTCCTCTGAAAGTAAGTAATGCTTTGCTTTTTCATCTGACATTTTGACATCAGTGTGACAGGAAAGTTGCTTGTCATTGTGACATGACAGTAGGTTGTCGTAAGACAAGGCTGCATGAAGTGTGAACTGAAGCTTTCTTGGATCCACAAAAAAAATGTGTTTTTGGGGAATGCGGGCATCGACCCCAATACCTATAGCATGCTACCAATTGATCAAATTCCCCAGCTGTTTGGAATTTCCGCAAGAAGCAACCAAGAGTGTCCAGTCTTGTCAGGCAATGCTCTTGGTTGACTTGTTAGTTTACGCGCCAGCACTTGCAGAGGCTTGGTGCATCTCAACAATTGCGTGCAATAGCTAGTGGGCGGTTAGCACAGTAGGTTAGAGTGTGGTGCTAATAATGCCAAGGTCATGGATTCGATCCCCGTACTGGCTAATATGTAGATTTTGAGTGTCAAAATTGTGAGTCACATACATGTAAATTGTCAATGGTGCCACATAATTAAGTTAAGTGCATTGCTGAAATAGCTCAGTTGGGAGAGCGTTAGACTGAAGATCTAAAAGTCCCTTGTTCAATCCCTGTTATTTGTATTTGTTCTTTCTTTATGCTCTGGCTTCAAGGAAACTATCCCCAGCTTTGTTGTGGTCCTCAATGGTGTGTGCCACGCTGCTCCTCTGAAAGTAAGTAATGTCTTGCTTTTTCATCTGACATTTTGACATCAGTGTGACAGGAAAGTTGCTAGTCATTGTTACATGACAGTAGGTTGTCGTAAGACAAGGCTGCATGAAGTGTGAACTGGAGCATTCTTGGATCCACAAAAAAATGTGTTTTTGGGGAATGCGGGCATCGATCCCAATACCTATAGCATGCTACCAATTGATCAAATTCCCCAGCTGTTTGGAATTTCTGCAAGAAGCAACCAAGAGTGTCCAGTCTTGTCAGGCTTTGCTCTTGGTTGACTTGTTAGTTTACGTGCCAGCACTTGCAGAGGCTCAGTGCATCTCAACAATTGGGCCCAATAGCTAGTGGCCGGTTAGCTCAGTTGGTTAGAGTCTGATGCTAATAATGCAAAGGTCATGGGTTTGATCCCCGTACTGGCTAATATGTAGATTTTGACTGTCAAAATTGTGAGTCACATGCATGTAAATTGTCAATGGTGCCACATAATTAAGTTAAGTGCATTGCTGAAATTGCTCAGTTGGGAGAGCGTTAGACTGAAGATTTAAAAGTCCCTGGTTCTTTTTCGGGATTTGTATTTGTTCTTTCTTTATGCTCTGGCTTCAAGGAAACTATCCACAGCTTTCTTTGTGGATCTCAATGGTGTGTGTCACGCTGCTCCTTTGAAAGTAAGTAATGCTTTGCTTTTTCATCTGACATTTTGACATCAGTGTGACAGGAAAGTTGCTTGTCATTGTGACATGACAGTAGGTTGTCGTAAGACAAGGCTGCATGAAGTGTGAACTGGAGCTTTCTTGGATCCACAAAAAAAATTGTTTTTGGCGAATGCGGGCATCGATCCCAATACCTATAGCATGCTACCAATTGATCAAATTCCCCAGCTGTTTGTAATTTCTGCAAGAAGCAACCAAGAGTGTCCAGTCTTGTCAGGCTATGCTCTTGGTTGACTTGCTAGTTTACGCGCCAGCACTTGCAGAGGCTTAGTGCATCTCAACCAAATGTGCCCAATAGCTAGTGTCCGGTTAGCTCAGTTGGTTAGAGTCTGATGCTAATAATGCAAAGGTCATAGGTTCGATCCCCGTACTGGATAATATGTACATTTTGAGTGTCAAAATTGTGAGTCACATGCATGTAAATTGTCAATGGTGCCTGGCGCGTAAACTAACAAGTCAACCAAGAGCATAGCCTGACAAGACTGGACACTCTTGGTTGCTTCTTGCGGAAATTCCAAACTGCTGGGGAATTAGGTCAAATGCTTTGCATGCGTGAGGTAGTGGGATCGATGCCCGCATTCTCCAAAAGCACATTGTTTTATGGATCCAAGAAAACTGTAGTTCACACTTCATGCAGCTTTGTCTTACGACAACCTACTGTCATGTAACAATGACAAGCAACTTTCCTGTCACACTGATGTCAAAATGTCTTGGTGTGGTCTGAGTCTTGGGTCTTTTGTTTGGTGGGTCTTTTGTTTGGTGGATCTTTTGTTTGGTGGATCTTTGGTTTGGTGGATCTTTGGTTTGGTGGATCTTTGGTTTGGTGGGTCTTTGGTTTGGTGGGTCTTTGGTTTGGTGGGTCTTTGGTTTGGTGGGTCTTTTGTTTGACCCAGACAAGACCCAGACACCAAGACCTTGTCAGCTTGGGGGTTTGAACTTGCAACCTTTCAATTACTAGTCCAGCACTCTAACCACTAGGCTACCCTTCCGCCTGGTTTTGGTCTTGGTCTTGTCTTGTCTTGGTCTTGTTCTTGGTCTGGTCTTGTTCTTGGTCTTAGTCTGGGTCTTGGTCTTGGTCTGGGTCATGGGTTCGATCCCCGTACTGGCTAATATGTACATTTTGAGTGTCAAAATTGTGAGTCACATGCATGTAAATTGTCAATGGTGCCACATAATTAAGTTTAGTGAATTGCAGAAATATCTCAGTTGGGAGAGTGTTAGACTGAAGATCTAATGGTCTCTGGTTCAATCCCGGTTTTTGGCATTTGTATTTGTTCTTTCTATATGCTCTGGCTTCAAGGAAACTATCCCCAGCTTTGTTGTGGTCCTCAATGGTGTGTGTCACGCTGCTCCTCGGAAAGTAAGTAATGTCTTGCTTTTTCATCTGACATTTTGACATCAGTGTGACAGGAAAGTTGCTAGTCATTGTTACATGACAGTAGGTTGTCGTAAGACAAGGCTGCATGAAGTGTGAACTGGAGCTTTCTTGGATCCACAAAAAAATGTGTTTTTGGGGAATGCGGGCATCGATCCCAATACCTATAGCATGCTACCAATTGATCAAATTCCCCAGCTGTTTGGAATTTCTGCAAGAAGCAACCAAGAGTGTCCAGTCTTGTCAGGCTATGCTCTTGGTTGACTTGTTAGTTTACGTGCCAGCACTTGCAGAGGCTCAGTGCATCTCAACAACTGCACCCAATAGCTAGTGGCCGGTTAGCTCAGTTGGTTAGAGTCTAATGCTAGTAATGCAAAGGTCATGGGTTCGATCCCCGTACTGGATAATATGTAGATTTTGAGTGTCAAAATTGTGAGTCACATGCATGTAAATTGTGAATGGTGCCAAATAATTAAGTTAAGTGTATTGCTGAAATAGCTCAGTTGGGAGAGCGTTAGACTGAAGATCTGAAAGTCCCTGGTTCGATCCCGGTTTTCGGGATTTGTATTTGTTCTTTCTTTATGCTTTGGCTTCAAGGAAACTATCCACAGCTTTGTTTGTGGATCTCAATGGTGTGTGTCACGCTGCTCCTCTGAAAGTAAGTAATGCTTTGCTTTTTCATCTGACATTTTGACATCAGTGTGACAGGAAAGTTGCTTGTCATTGTGACATGACAGTAGGTTGTCGTAAGACAAGGCTGCATGAAGTGTGAACTGAAGCTTTCTTGGATCCACAAAAAAAATGTGTTTTTGGGGAATGCGGGCATCGACCCCAATACCTATAGCATGCTACCAATTGATCAAATTCCCCAGCTGTTTGGAATTTCCGCAAGAAGCAACCAAGAGTGTCCAGTCTTGTCAGGCAATGCTCTTGGTTGACTTGTTAGTTTACGCGCCAGCACTTGCAGAGGCTTGGTGCATCTCAACAATTGCGTGCAATAGCTAGTGGGCGGTTAGCACAGTAGGTTAGAGTGTGGTGCTAATAATGCCAAGGTCATGGATTCGATCCCCGTACTGGCTAATATGTAGATTTTGAGTGTCAAAATTGTGAGTCACATACATGTAAATTGTCAATGGTGCCACATAATTAAGTTAAGTGCATTGCTGAAATAGCTCAGTTGGGAGAGCGTTAGACTGAAGATCTAAAAGTCCCTTGTTCAATCCCTGTTATTTGTATTTGTTCTTTCTTTATGCTCTGGCTTCAAGGAAACTATCCCCAGCTTTGTTGTGGTCCTCAATGGTGTGTGCCACGCTGCTCCTCTGAAAGTAAGTAATGTCTTGCTTTTTCATCTGACATTTTGACATCAGTGTGACAGGAAAGTTGCTAGTCATTGTTACATGACAGTAGGTTGTCGTAAGACAAGGCTGCATGAAGTGTGAACTGGAGCATTCTTGGATCCACAAAAAAATGTGTTTTTGGGGAATGCGGGCATCGATCCCAATACCTATAGCATGCTACCAATTGATCAAATTCCCCAGCTGTTTGGAATTTCTGCAAGAAGCAACCAAGAGTGTCCAGTCTTGTCAGGCTATGCTCTTGGTTGACTTGTTAGTTTACGTGCCAGCACTTGCAGAGGCTCAGTGCATCTCAACAATTGGGCCCAATAGCTAGTGGCCGGTTAGCTCAGTTGGTTAGAGTCTGATGCTAATAATGCAAAGGTCATGGGTTTGATCCCCGTACTGGCTAATATGTAGATTTTGACTGTCAAAATTGTGAGTCACATGCATGTAAATTGTCAATGGTGCCACATAATTAAGTTAAGTGCATTGCTGAAATTGCTCAGTTGGGAGAGCGTTAGACTGAAGATTTAAAAGTCCCTGGTTCTTTTTCGGGATTTGTATTTGTTCTTTCTTTATGCTCTGGCTTCAAGGAAACTATCCACAGCTTTCTTTGTGGATCTCAATGGTGTGTGTCACGCTGCTCCTTTGAAAGTAAGTAATGCTTTGCTTTTTCATCTGACATTTTGACATCAGTGTGACAGGAAAGTTGCTTGTCATTGTGACATGACAGTAGGTTGTCGTAAGACAAGGCTGCATGAAGTGTGAACTGGAGCTTTCTTGGATCCACAAAAAAAATTGTTTTTGGCGAATGCGGGCATCGATCCCAATACCTATAGCATGCTACCAATTGATCAAATTCCCCAGCTGTTTGTAATTTCTGCAAGAAGCAACCAAGAGTGTCCAGTCTTGTCAGGCTATGCTCTTGGTTGACTTGTTAGTTTACGCGCCAGCACTTGCAGAGGCTTAGTGCATCTCAACCAAATGTGCCCAATAGCTAGTGTCCGGTTAGCTCAGTTGGTTAGAGTCTGATGCTAATAATGCAAAGGTCATAGGTTCGATCCCCGTACTGGATAATATGTACATTTTGAGTGTCAAAATTGTGAGTCACATGCATGTAAATTGTCAATGGTGCCTGGCGCGTAAACTAACAAGTCAACCAAGAGCATAGCCTGACAAGACTGGACACTCTTGGTTGCTTCTTGCGGAAATTCCAAACTGCTGGGGAATTAGGTCAAATGCTTTGCATGCGTGAGGTAGTGGGATCGATGCCCGCATTCTCCAAAAGCACATTGTTTTATGGATCCAAGAAAACTGTAGTTCACACTTCATGCAGCTTTGTCTTACGACAACCTACTGTCATGTAACAATGACAAGCAACTTTCCTGTCACACTGATGTCAAAATGTCTTGGTGTGGTCTGAGTCTTGGGTCTTTTGTTTGGTGGGTCTTTTGTTTGGTGGGTCTTTTGTTTGGTGGATCTTTTGTTTGGTGGGTCTTTGGTTTGGTGGGTCTTTGGTTTGGTGGGTCTTTTGTTTGACCCAGACAAGACCCAGACACCAAGACCTTGTCAGCTTGGGGGTTTGAACTTGCAACCTTTCAATTACTAGTCCAGCACTCTAACCACTAGGCTACCCTTCCGCCTGGTTTTGGTCTTGGTCTTGTCTTGTCTTGGTCTTGTTCTTGGTCTGGTCTTGTTCTTGGTCTTAGTCTGGGTCTTGGTCTTGGTCTGGGTCATGGGTTCGATCCCCGTACTGGCTAATATGTACATTTTGAGTGTCAAAATTGTGAGTCACATGCATGTAAATTGTCAATGGTGCCACATAATTAAGTTTAGTGAATTGCAGAAATATCTCAGTTGGGAGAGTGTTAGACTGAAGATCTAATGGTCTCTGGTTCAATCCCGGTTTTTGGCATTTGTATTTGTTCTTTCTATATGCTCTGGCTTCAAGGAAACTATCCCCAGCTTTGTTGTGGTCCTCAATGGTGTGTGTCACGCTGCTCCTCGGAAAGTAAGTAATGTCTTGCTTTTTCATCTGACATTTTGACATCAGTGTGACAGGAAAGTTGCTAGTCATTGTTACATGACAGTAGGTTGTCGTAAGACAAGGCTGCATGAAGTGTGAACTGGAGCTTTCTTGGATCCACAAAAAAATGTGTTTTTGGGGAATGCGGGCATCGATCCCAATACCTATAGCATGCTACCAATTGATCAAATTCCCCAGCTGTTTGGAATTTCTGCAAGAAGCAACCAAGAGTGTCCAGTCTTGTCAGGCTATGCTCTTGGTTGACTTGTTAGTTTACGTGCCAGCACTTGCAGAGGCTCAGTGCATCTCAACAACTGCACCCAATAGCTAGTGGCCGGTTAGCTCAGTTGGTTAGAGTCTAATGCTAGTAATGCAAAGGTCATGGGTTCGATCCCCGTACTGGCTAATATGTAGATTTTGAGTGTCAAAATTGTGAGTCACATGCATGTAAATTGTGAATGGTGCCAAATAATTAAGTTAAGTGTATTGCTGAAATAGCTCAGTTGGGAGAGCGTTAGACTGAAGATCTGAAAGTCCCTGGTTCGATCCCGGATTTGTATTTGTTCTTTCTTTATGCTTTGGCTTCAAGGAAACTATCCACAGCTTTGTTTGTGGATCTCAATGGTGTGTGTCACGCTGCTCCTCTGAAAGTAAGTAATGCTTTGCTTTTTCATCTGACATTTTGACATCAGTGTGACAGGAAAGTTGCTTGTCATTGTGACATGACAGTAGGTTGTCGTAAGACAAGGCTGCATGAAGTGTGAACTGAAGCTTTCTTGGATCCACAAAAAAAATGTGTTTTTGGGGAATGCGGGCATCGACCCCAATACCTATAGCATGCTACCAATTGATCAAATTCCCCAGCTGTTTGGAATTTCCGCAAGAAGCAACCAAGAGTGTCCAGTCTTGTCAGGCAATGCTCTTGGTTGACTTGTTAGTTTACGCGCCAGCACTTGCAGAGGCTTGGTGCATCTCAACAATTGCGTGCAATAGCTAGTGGGCGGTTAGCACAGTAGGTTAGAGTGTGGTGCTAATAATGCCAAGGTCATGGATTCGATCCCCGTACTGGCTAATATGTAGATTTTGAGTGTCAAAATTGTGAGTCACATGCATGTAAATTGTCAATGGTGCCACATAATTAAGTTAAGTGCATTGCTGAAATTGCTCATTTGGGAGAGCGTTAGACTGAAGATTTAAAAGTCCCTGGTTCGATCCCGGGATTTGTATTTGTTCTTTCTTTATGCTCTGGCTTCAAGGAAACTATCCACAGCTTTCTTTGTGGATCTCATTGGTGTGTGTCACGCTGCTCCTTTGAAAGTAAGTAATGCTTCGCTTTTTCATCTGACATTTTGACATCAGTGTGACAGGAAAGTTGCTTGTCATTGTGACATGACAGTAGGTTGTCGTAAGACAAGGCTGCATGAAGTGTGAACTGGAGCATTCTTGGATCCACAAAAAAATGTGTTTTTGGGGAATGCGGGCATCGATCCCAATACCTATAGCATGCTACCAATTGATCAAATTCCCCAGCTGTTTGGAATTTCTGCAAGAAGCAACCAATAGTGTCCAGTCTTGTCAGGCTATGCTCTTGGTTGACTTGTTAGTTTACGCGCCAGCACTTGCAGAGGCTTAGTGCATCTCAACCAAATGCTCCCAATAGCTAGTGTCCGGTTAGCTCAGTTGGTTAGAGTATGATGCTAATAATGCAAAGGTCATGGGTTCGATCCCCGTACTGGCTAATATGTACATTTTGAGTGTCAAAATTGTGAGTCACATGCATGTAAATTGTCAATGGTGCCACATAATTAAGTTAAGTGCATTGCTGAAATAGCTCAGTTGGGAGAGCGTTAGACTGAAGATCTAAAAGTCCCTGGTTCGATCCCTGTTTTTTGTATTTGTTCTTTCTTTATGCTCTGGCTTCAAGGAAACTATCCCCAGCTTTGTTGTGGTCCTCAATGGTGTGTGCCACGCTGCTCCTCTGAAAGTAAGTAATGTCTTGCTTTTTCATCTGACATTTTGACATCAGTGTGACAGGAAAGTTGCTAGTCATTGTTACATGACAGTAGGTTGTCGTAAGACAAGGCTGCATGAAGTGTGAACTGGAGCATTCTTGGATCCACAAAAAAATGTGTTTTTGGGGAATGCGGGCATCGATCCCAATACCTATAGCATGCTACCAATTGATCAAATTCCCCAGCTGTTTGGAATTTCTGCAAGAAGCAACCAAGAGTGTCCAGTCTTGTCAGGCTATGCTCTTGGTTGACTTGTTAGTTTACGTGCCAGCACTTGCAGAGGCTCAGTGCATCTCAACAATTGCTTCGAATAGCTAGTGGCCGGTTAGCTCAGTTGGTTAGAGTCTGATGCTAATAATGCAAAGGTCATGGGTTCGATCCCCGTACTGGCTAATATGTACATTTTGACTGTCAAAATTGTGAGTCACATGCATGTAAATTGTCAATGGTGCCACATAATTAAGTTAAGTGCATTGCTGAAATTGCTCAGTTGGGAGAGCGTTAGACTGAAGATTTAAAAGTCCCTGGTTTGTTTTCGGGATTTGTATTTGTTCTTTCTTTATGCTCTGGCTTCAAGGAAACTATCCACAGCTTTGTTTGTGGATCTCAATGGTGTGTGTCACGCTGCTCCTTTGAAAGTAAGTAATGCTTTGCTTTTTCATCTGACATTTTGACATCAGTGTGACAGGAAAGTTGCTTGTCATTGTGACATGACAGTAGGTTGTCGTAAGACAAGGCTGCATGAAGTGTGAACTGGAGCTTTCTTGGATCCACAAAAAAATGTGTTTTTGGGGAATGCGGGCATCGATCCCAATACCTATAGCATGCTACCAATTGATCAAATTCCCCAGCTGTTTGGAATTTCTGCAAGAAGCAACCAAGAGTGTCCAGTCTTGTCAGGCTATGCTCTTGGTTGACTTGTTAGTTTACGCGCCAGCACTTGCAGAGGCTTGGTGCATCTCAACAATTGCGTGCAATAGCTAGTGAGCGGTTAGCTCAGTAGGTTAGAGTGTGGTGCTAATAATGCCTAGGTCATGGATTTGATCCCCGTAACAGGCTAATATGTAGATTTTGGGTGTCAAAATTGTGAGTCACATGCATGTAAATTGTCAATGGTGCCACATAATTAAGTTAAGTGCATTGCTGAAATTGCTCAGTTGGGAGAGCGTTAGACTGAAGATTTAAAAGTCCCTGGTACGTTTTCGGGATTTGTATTTGTTCTTTCTTTATGCTCTGGCTTCAAGGAAACTATCCACAGCTTTGTTTGTGGATCTCAATGGTGTGTGTCACGCTGCTCCTCTGAAAGTAAGTAATGCTTTGCTTTTTCATCTGACATTTTGACATCAGTGTGACAGGAAAGTTGCTTGTCATTGTGACATGACAGTAAGTTGTCGTAAGACAAGGCTGCATGAAGTGTGAACTGAAGCTTTCTTGGATCCACAAAAAAATGTGTTTTTGGGGAATGCGGGCATCGACCCCAATACCTATAGCATGCTACCAATTGATCAAATTCCCCAGCTGTTTGGAATTTCCTGCAAGAAGCAACCAAGAGTGTCCAGTCTTGTCAGGCAATGCTCTTGGTTGACTTGTTAGTTTACGCGCCAGCACTTGCAGATGCTTGGTGCATGATCAACAATTGCGTGCAATGGATAGTGGGCGGTTAGCACAGTAGGTTAGAGTGTGGTGCTAATAATGCCAAGGTCATGGATTCGATCCCCGTACTGGCTAATATGTAGATTTTGAGTGTCAAAATTGTGAGTCACATGCATGTAAATTGTCAATGGTGCCACATAATTAAGTTAAGTGCATTGCTGAAATAGCTCAGTTGGGAGAGCGTTAGACTGAAGATCTAAAAGTCCCTGGTTCGATCCCTGTTTTTTGTATTTGTTCTTTCTTTATGCTCTGGCTTCAAGGAAACTATCCCCAGCTTTGTTGTGGTCCTCAATGGTGTGTGCCACGCTGCTCCTCTGATAGTAAGTAATGTCTTGCTTTTTCATCTGACATTTTGACATCAGTGTGACAGGAAAGTTGCTTGTCATTGTTACATGACAGTAGGTTGTCGTAAGACAAGGCTGCATGAAGTGTGAACTGGAGCTTTCTTGGATCCACAAAAAAATGTGTTTTTGGGGAATGCGGGCATCGATCCCAATACCTATAGCATGCTACCAATTGATCAAATTCCCCAGCTGTTTGGAATTTCTGCAAGAAGCAACCAAGAGTGTCCAGTCTTGTCAGGCTATGCTCTTGGTTGACTTGTTAGCTTACGTGCCAGCACTTGCAGAGGCTCAGTGCATCTCAACAATTGCTTCAAATAGCTAGTGGACGGTTAGCTCAGTTGGTTAGAGTCTGATGCTAATAATGCAAAGGTCATGGGTTCGATCCCCGTACTGGCTAATATGTACATTTTGACTGTCAAAATTGTGAGTCACATGCATGTAAATTGTCAATGGTGCCACATAATTAAGTTAAGTGCATTGCTGAAATTGCTCAGTTGGGAGAGCGTTAGACTGAAGATTTAAAAGTCCCTGGTTTGTTTTCGGGATTTGTATTTGTTCTTTCTTTATGCTCTGGCTTCAAGGAAACTATCCACAGCTTTGTTTGTGGATCTCAATGGTGTGTGTCACGCTGCTCCTTTGAAAGTAAGTAATGCTTTGCTTTTTCATCTGACATTTTGACATCAGTGTGACAGGAAAGTTGCTTGTCATTGTGACATGACAGTAGGTTGTCGTAAGACAAGGCTGCATGAAGTGTGAACTGGAGCTTTCTTGGATCCACAAAAAAATGTGTTTTTGGGGAATGCGGGCATCGATCCCAATACCTATAGCATGCTACCAATTGATCAAATTCCCCAGCTGTTTGGAATTTCTGCAAGAAGCAACCAAGAGTGTCCAGTCTTGTCAGGCTATGCTCTTGGTTGACTTGTTAGTTTACGCGCCAGCACTTGCAGAGGCTTGGTGCATCTCAACAATTGCGTGCAATAGCTATTGAGCGGTTAGCTCAGTAGGTTAGAGTGTGGTGCTAATAATGCCTAGGTCATGGATTTGATCCCCGTACTGGCTAATATGTAGATTTTGAGTGTCAAAATTGTGAGTCACATGCATGTAAATTGTCAATGGTGCCACATAATTAAGTTAAGTGCATTGCTGAAATTGCTCAGTTGGGAGAGCGTTAGACTGAAGATTTAAAAGTCCCTGGTTCGTTTTCGGGATTTGTATTTGTTCTTTCTTTATGCTCTGGCTTCAAGGAAACTATCCACAGCTTTGTTTGTGGATCTCAATGGTGTGTGTCACGCTGCTCCTTTGAAAGTAAGTAATGCTTTGCTTTTTCATCTGACATTTTGACATCAGTGTGACAGGAAAGTTGCTTGTCATTGTGACATGACAGTAGGTTGTCGTAAGACAAGGCTGCATGAAGTGTGAACTGGAGCTTTCTTGGATCCACAAAAAAATGTGTTTTTGGGGAATGCGGGCATCGATCCCAATACCTATAGCATGCTACCAATTGATCAAATTCCCCAGCTGTTTGGAATTTCTGCAAGAAGCAACCAAGAGTGTCCAGTCTTGTCAGGCTATGCTCTTGGTTGACTTGTTAGTTTACGCGCCAGCACTTGCAGAGGCTTGGTGCATCTCAACAATTGCGTGCAATAGCTAGTGAGCGGTTAGCTCAGTAGGTTAGAGTGTGGTGCTAATAATGCCTAGGTCATGGATTTGATCCCCGTACTGGCTAATATGTAGATTTTGAGTGTCAAAATTGTGAGTCACATGCATGTAAATTGTCAATGGTGCCACATAATTAAGTTAAGTGCATTGCTGAAATTGCTCAGTTGGGAGAGCGTTAGACTGAAGATTTAAAAGTCCCTGGTTCGTTTTCGGGATTTGTATTTGTTCTTTCTTTATGCTCTGGCTTCAAGGAAACTATCCACAGCTTTGTTTGTGGATCTCAATGGTGTGTGTCACGCTGCTCCTTTGAAAGTAAGTAATGCTTTGCTTTTTCATCTGACATTTTGACATCAGTGTGACAGGAAAGTTGCTAGTCATTGTTACATGACAGTAGGTTGTCGTAAGACAAGGCTGCATGAAGAGTGAACTGGAGCATTCTTGGATCCACAAAAAAATGTGTTTTTGGGGAATGTGGGCATCGATCCCAATACCTATAGCATGCTACCAATTGATCAAATTCCCCAGCTGTTTGGAATTTCTGCAAGAAGCAACCAATAGTGTCCAGTCTTGTCAGGCTATGCTCTTGGCTGACTTGTTAGTTTACGCGCCAGCACTTGCAGAGGCAGTGCATCTCAACAATTGCGCCCAATAGCTAATGGCCGGTTAGCTCAGTTGGTTAGAGTCTGATGCTAATGATGCAAAGGTCATGGGTTCGATCCCCGTACTGGCTAATATGTACATTTTGAGTGTCAAAATTGTGAGTCACATGCATGTAAATTGTCAATGGTGCCACATAATTAAGTCAAGTGCATTGCTGAAATAGCTCAGTTGGGAGAGCGTTAGACTGAAGATCTAAAAGTCCCTGGTTCGATCCTGGTTTTTGGGATTTGTATTTGTTCTTTCTTTGTGCTCTGGCTTCAAGGAAACTATCCCCAGCTTTGTTGTGGTCCTCAATGGTGTGTGCCACGCTGCTCCTCTGATAGTAAGTAATGTCTTGCTTTTTCATCTGACATTTTGACATCAGTGTGACAGGAAAGTTGCTTGTCATTGTTACATGACAGTAGGTTGTCGTAAGACAAGGCTGCATGAAGTGTGAACTGTAGCTTTCTTGGATCCACAAAAAAATGTGTTTTTGGGGAATGCGGGCATCGATCCCAATACCTATAGCATGCTACCAATTGATCAAATTCCCCAGCTGTTTGGAATTTCTGCAAGAAGCAACCAAGAGTGTCCAGTCTTGTCAGGCTATGCTCTTGGTTGACTTGTTAGTTTACGCGCCAGCACTTGCAGAGGCTTGGTGCATCTCAACAATTGCGTGCAATAGCTATTGAGCGGTTAGCTCAGTAGGTTAGAGTGTGGTGCTAATAATGCCTAGGTCATGGATTTGATCCCCGTACTGGCTAATATGTAGATTTTGAGTGTCAAAATTGTGAGTCACATGCATGTAAATTGTCAATGGTGCCACATAATTAAGTTAAGTGCATTGCTGAAATTGCTCAGTTGGGAGAGCGTTAGACTGAAGATTTAAAAGTCCCTGGTTCGTTTTCGGGATTTGTATTTGTTCTTTCTTTATGCTCTGGCTTCAAGGAAACTATCCACAGCTTTGTTTGTGGATCTCAATGGTGTGTGTCACGCTGCTCCTTTGAAAGTAAGTAATGCTTTGCTTTTTCATCTGACATTTTGACATCAGTGTGACAGGAAAGTTGCTTGTCATTGTGACATGACAGTAGGTTGTCGTAAGACAAGGCTGCATGAAGTGTGAACTGGAGCTTTCTTGGATCCACAAAAAAATGTGTTTTTGGGGAATGCGGGCATCGATCCCAATACCTATAGCATGCTACCAATTGATCAAATTCCCCAGCTGTTTGGAATTTCTGCAAGAAGCAACCAAGAGTGTCCAGTCTTGTCAGGCTATGCTCTTGGTTGACTTGTTAGTTTACGCGCCAGCACTTGCAGAGGCTTGGTGCATCTCAACAATTGCGTGCAATAGCTAGTGAGCGGTTAGCTCAGTAGGTTAGAGTGTGGTGCTAATAATGCCTAGGTCATGGATTTGATCCCCGTACTGGCTAATATGTAGATTTTGAGTGTCAAAATTGTGAGTCACATGCATGTAAATTGTCAATGGTGCCACATAATTAAGTTAAGTGCATTGCTGAAATTGCTCAGTTGGGAGAGCGTTAGACTGAAGATTTAAAAGTCCCTGGTTCGTTTTCGGGATTTGTATTTGTTCTTTCTTTATGCTCTGGCTTCAAGGAAACTATCCACAGCTTTGTTTGTGGATCTCAATGGTGTGTGTCACGCTGCTCCTTTGAAAGTAAGTAATGCTTTGCTTTTTCATCTGACATTTTGACATCAGTGTGACAGGAAAGTTGCTAGTCATTGTTACATGACAGTAGCTTGTCGTAAGACAAGGCTGCATGAAGAGTGAACTGGAGCATTCTTGGATCCACAAAAAAATGTGTTTTTGGGGAATGTGGGCATCGATCCCAATACCTATAGCATGCTACCAATTGATCAAATTCCCCAGCTGTTTGGAATTTCTGCAAGAAGCAACCAATAGTGTCCAGTCTTGTCAGGCTATGCTCTTGGCTGACTTGTTAGTTTACGCGCCAGCACTTGCAGAGGCAGTGCATCTCAACAATTGCGCCCAATAGCTAATGGCCGGTTAGCTCAGTTGGTTAGAGTCTGATGCTAATGATGCAAAGGTCATGGGTTCGATCCCCGTACTGGCTAATATGTACATTTTGAGTGTCAAAATTGTGAGTCACATGCATGTAAATTGTCAATGGTGCCACATAATTAAGTCAAGTGCATTGCTGAAATAGCTCAGTTGGGAGAGCGTTAGACTGAAGATCTAAAAGTCCCTGGTTCGATCCTGGTTTTTGGGATTTGTATTTGTTCTTTCTTTGTGCTCTGGCTTCAAGGAAACTATCCCCAGCTTTGTTGTGGTCCTCAATGGTGTGTGCCACGCTGCTCCTCTGATAGTAAGTAATGTCTTGCTTTTTCAGCTGACATTTTGACATCAGTGTGACAGGAAAGTTGCTTGTCATTGTGACATAACAGTAGGTTGCAAGAAGCAACCAAGAGTGTCCAGTCTTGTCAGGCTATGCTCTTGGTTGACTTGTTAGTTTACGCGCCAGCACTTGCAGAGGACACATTTTTTTGTGGATCCAAGAAAGCTCCAGTTCACACTTCATGCAGCCTTGTCTTACGACAACCTACTGTCATGTCACAATGACAAGCAACGTAATGGTGTGTGTCACGCTGCTCCTTTGAAAGTAAGTAATGCTTTGCTTTTTCATCTGACATTTTGACATCAGTGTGACAGGAAAGTTGCTTGTCATTGTGACATAACAGTAGGTTGTCGTAAGACAAGGCTGCATGAAGTGTGAACTGGAGCTTTCTTGGATCCACAAAAAAATGTGTTTTTGGGGAATGCGGGCATCGATCCCAATACCTATAGCATGCTACCAATTGATCAAATTCCCCAGCTGTTTGGAATTTCTGCAAGAAGCAACCAATGCATGTAAATTGTCAATGGTGCCACATAATTAAGTTAAGTGCATTGCTGAAAAAGCTCAGTTGGGAGAGCGTTAGACTGAAGATCTGAAAGTCCCTGTTTCGATCCCGGTTTTCGGGATTTGTATTTGTTCTTTCTTTATGCTCTGGCTTCAAGGAAACTATCCACACCTTTGTTTGTGGATCTCAATGGTGTGTGTCACGCTGCTCCTCTGAAAGTAAGTAATGCTTTGCTTTTTCATCTGACATTTTGACATCAGTGTGACAGGAAAGTTGCTTGTCATTGTGACATGACAGTAGGTTGTCGTAAGACAAGGCTGCATGAAGTGTGAACTGAAGCTTTCTTGGATCCACAAAAAAAATGTGTTTTTGGGGAATGCGGGCATCGACCCCAATACCTATAGCATGCTACCAATTGATCAAATTCCCCAGCTGTTTGGAATTTCCGCAAGAAGCAACCAAGAGTGTCCAGTCTTGTCAGGCAATGCTCTTGGTTGACTTGTTAGTTTACGCGCCAGCACTTGCAGAGGACACATTTTTTTGTGGATCCAAGAAAGCTCCAGTTCACACTTCATGCAGCCTTGTCTTACGACAACCTACTGTCATGTCACAATGACAAGCAACGTAATGGTGTGTGTCACGCTGCTCCTTTGAAAGTAAGTAATGCTTTTCTTTTTCATCTGACATTTTGACATCAGTGTGACAGGAAAGTTGCTTGTCATTGTGACATAACAGTAGGTTGTCGTAAGACAAGGCTGCATGAAGTGTGAACTGGAGCTTTCTTGGATCCACAAAAAAATGTGTTTTTGGGGAATGCGGGCATCGATCCCAATACCTATAGCATGCTACCAATTGATCAAATTCCCCAGCTGTTTGAAATTTCTGCAAGAAGCAACCAAGAGTGTCCAGTCTTGTCAGGCTATGCTCTTGGTTGACTTGTTAGTTTACGCGCCAGCACTTGCAGAGGCTTAGTGCATCTCAACTAAATGCGCCCAATAGCTATTGTCCGGTTAGCTCAGTTGGTTAGAGTCTGATGCTAATAATGCAAAGGTCATGGGTTCGATCCCCGTACTGGCTAATATGTACATTTTGAGTGTCAAAATTGTGAGTCACATGCATGTAAATTGTCAATGGTGCCACATAATTAAGTTACGTGCATTGCTGAAATAGCTCAGTTGGGAGAGCGTTAGACTGAAGATCTGAAAGTCCCTGGTTCGATCCCGGTTTTTGGGATTTGTATTTGTTCTTTCTTTATGCTCTGGCTTCAAGGAAACTATCCACACCTTTGTTTGTGGATCTCAATGGTGTGTGTCACGCTGCTCCTCTGAAAGTAAGTAATGCTTTGCTTTTTCATCTGACATTTTGACATCAGTGTGACAGGAAAGTTGCTTGTCATTGTGACATGACAGTAGGTTGTCGTAAGACAAGGCTGCATGAAGTGTGAACTGAAGCTTTCTTGGATCCACAAAAAAAATGTGATTTTTGGGGAATGCGGGCATCGACCCCAATACCTATAGCATGCTACCAATTGATCAAATTCCCCAGCTGTTTGGAATTTCCGCAAGAAGCAACCAAGAGTGTCCAGTCTTGTCAGGCAATGCTCTTGGTTGACTTGTTAGTTTACGCGCCAGCACTTGCAGAGGCTTGGTGCATCTCAACAATTGCGTGCAATAGCTAGTGAGCGGTTAGCTCAGTAGGTTAGAGTGTGGTGCTAATAATGCCAAGGTCCTGGATTCGATCCCCTTACTGGCTAATATGTACATTTTGAGTGTCAAAATTGTGAGTCACATGCATGTAAATTGTCAATGGTGCCACATAATTAAGTTAAGTGCATTGCTGAAATAGCTCAGTTGGGAGAGCGTTAGACTGCAGAACTAAAAGTCCCTGGTTCGATCCCTGTTTTTGGCAATTGTATTTGTTCTTTCTTTATGCTCTGGCTTCAAGGAAACTATCCCCAGCTTGGTTGTGGTCCTCAATGGTGTGTGCCACGCTGCTCCTCTGAAAGTAAGTAATGTCTTGCTTTTCCATCTGACATTTTGACATCAGTGTGACAGGAAAGTTGCTAGTCATTGTTACATGACAGTAGGTTGTCGTAAGACAAGGCTGCATGAAGTGTGAACTGGAGCATTCTTGGATCCACAAAAAAATGTGTTTTTGGGGAATGCGGGCATCGATCCCAATACCTATAGCATGCTACCAATTGATCAAATTCCCCAGCTGTTTGGAATTTCCGCAAGAAGCAACCAAGAGTGTCCAGTCTTGTCAGGCTATGCTCTTGGTTGACTTGTTAGTTTACGCGCCAGCACTTGCAGAGGCTTGGTGCATCTCAACAATTGCGTGCAATAGCTAGTGAGCGGTTAGCTCAGTAGGTTAGTGTGTGGTGCTAATAATGCCAAGGTCATGGATTCGATCCCCGTACTGGCTAATATGTAGATTTTGAGTGTCAAAATTGTGAGTCACATGCATGTAAATTGTCAATGGTGCCTGGCGCGTAAACTAACAAGTCAACCAAGAGCATAGCCTGACAAGACTGGACACTCTTGGGTGCTTCTTGCGGAAATTCCAAACTGCTGGGGAATTAGGTCAAATGCTTTGCATGCGTGAGGTAGTGGGATCGATGCCCGCATTCTCCAAAAGCACATTGTTTTATGGATCCAAGAAAACTGTCGTTCACACTTCATGCAGCTTTGTCTTACGACAACCTACTGTCATGTAACAATGACAAGCAACTTTCCTGTCACACTGATGTCAAAATGTCTTGGTGTGGTCTGGGTCTTGCGTCTTTTGTTTGGTGGGCTTTTGTTTGGTGGGTCTTTGTTTGGTGGGTCTTTTGTTTGGTGGATCTTTTGTTTGGTGGGTCTTTTGTTTGGTTTGGTGGGTCTTTTGTTTGGTGGGTCTTTTGTTTGACCCAGACAAGACCCAGACACCAAGACCTTGTCAGCTTGGGGGTTTGAACTTGCAACCTTTCAATTACTAGTCCAGCGCTCTAACCACTAGGCTACCCTTCCGCCTGGTTTTGGTCTTGGTCTTGTCTTGTCTTGGTCTTGTTCTTGGTCTGGTCTTGTTCTTGGTCTGGTCTTGTTCTTGGTCTTAGTCTGGGTCTTGGTCTTGGTCTGGGTCATGGGTTCGATCCCCGTACTGGCTAATATGTACATTTTGAGTGTCAAAATTGTGAGTCACATGCATGTAAATTGTCAATGGTGCCACATAATTAAGCTTAGTGAATTGCAGAAATATCTCAGTTGGGAGAGTGTTAGACTGAAGATCTAATGGTCTCTGGTTCAATCCCGGTTTTTGGCATTTGTATTTGTTCTTTCTTTATGCTCTGGCTTCAAGGAAACTATCCCCAGCTTTGTTGTGGACCTCAATGGTGTGTGCCACGCTGCTCCTCGGAAAGTAAGTAATGTCTTGCTTTTTCATCTGACATTTTGACATCAGTGTGACAGGAAAGTTGCTAGTCATTGTTACATGACAGTAGGTTGTCGTAAGACAAGGCTGCATGAAGTGTGAACTGGAGCTTTCTTGGATCCACAAAAAAATGTGTTTTTGGGGAATGCGGGCATCGATCCCAATACCTATAGCATGCTACCAATTGATCAAATTCCCCAGCTGTTTGGAATTTCTGCAAGAAGCAACCAAGAGTGTCCAGTCTTGTCAGGCTATGCTCTTGGTTGACTTGTTAGTTTATGTGCCAGCACTTGCAGAGGCTCAGTGCATCTCAACAATTGCAGCCAATAGCTAGTGGCCGGTTAGCTCAGTTGGTTAGAGTCTGATGCTAATAATGCAAAGGTCTTGGGTTCGATCCCCGTACTGTCTAATATGTACATTTTGAGTGTCAAAATTGTGAGTCACATGCATGTAAATTGTCAATGGTGCCACATAATTAAGTTAACTGCATTGCTGAAATAGCTCAGTTGGGAGAGCGTTAGACTGAAGATCTGTAAGTCCCTGGTTCGATCCTGGTTTTCGGGATTTGTATTTGTTCTTTCTTTATGCTCTGGCTTCAAGGAAACTATCCACAGCTTTGTTTGTGGATCTCAATGGTGTGTGTCACGCTGCTCCTCTGAAAGTAAGTAAATGCTTTGCTTTTTCATCTGACATTTTGACATCAGTGTGACAGGAAAGTTGCTTGTCATTGTGACATGACAGTAGGTTGTCGTAAGACAAGGCTGCATGAAGTGTGAACTGAAGCTTTCTTGGATCCACAAAAAAAATGTGTTTTTGGGGAATGCGGGCATCGACCCCAATACCTCACGCATGCAAAGCATTTGACCTAATTCCCCAGCAGTTTGGAATTTCCGCAAGAAGCAACCAAGAGTGTCCAGTCTTGTCAGGCAATGCTCTTGGTTGACTTGTTAGTTTACGCGCCAGGCACCATTGACAATTTACATGCATGTGACTCAGAATTTTGACACTCAAAATCTACATATTAGCCAGTACGGGGATCGAACCCATGACCCAGACCAAGACCAAGACCCAGACTAAGACCAAGACCAAGAACAAGACCAGACCAAGACCAAGACCAAGACCAAGACCAAGACCAAGACCAAGGTCAAACAAAAGACCCACCAAACAAAAGACCCACCAAACAAAAGACCCACCAAACAAAAGACCCCAGACCACACCAAGACATTTTGACATCAGTGTGACAGGAAAGTTGCTTGTCATTGTTACATGACAGTAGGTTGTCGTAAGACAAAGCTGCATGAAGTGTGAACGACAGTTTTCTTCGATCCATAAAACAATGTGCTTTTGGAGAATGACCTTGGCATTATTAGCACCACACTCTAACCTACTGAGCTAACCGCTCACTAGCTATTGCACGCAATTGTTGAGATGCACCAAGCCTCTGCAAGTGCTGGCGCGTAAACTAACAAGTCAACCAAGAGCATTGCCTGACAAGACTGGACACTCTTGGTTGCTTCTTGCGGAAATTCCAAACAGCTGGGGAATTTGATCAATTGGTAGCAGGATATAGGTATTGCGGTCGATGCCCGCATTCCCCAAAAACACATTTTTTTTGTGGATCCAAGAAAGCTTCAGTTCACACTTCATGCAGCCTTGTCTTACGACAACCTACTGTCATGTCACAATGACAAGCAACTTTCCTGTCACACTGATGTCAAAATGTCAGATGAAAAAGCAAAGCATTACTTACTTTCAGAGGAGCAGCGTGACACACACCATTGAGATCCACAAACAAAGCTGTGGATAGTTTCCTTGAAGCCAGAGCATAAAGAAAGAACAAATACAAATCCCGAAAACCGGGATCAAACCAGGGACTTTCAGATCTTCAGTCTAACGCTCTCCCAACTGAGCTATTTCAGCAATGCACTTACCTTAATTATGTGGCACCATTGACAATTTGCATGCATGTGACTCACAATTTTGACACTCAAAATGTACATATTAGCCAGTACGGGGATCGAACCCATGACCTTTGCATTATTAGCATCAGACTCTAACCAACTGAGCTAACCGGACACTAGTTATTGGGCGCATTTGGTTGAGATGCACTAAGCCTCTGCAAGTGCTGGCGCGTAAACTAACAAGTCAACCAAGAGCATAGCCTGACAAGACTGGACACTCTTGGTTGCTTCTTGCAGAAATTCCAAACAGCTGGGGAATTTGATCAATTGGTAGCATGCTATAGGTATTGGGATCGATGCCCGCATTCCCCAAAAACACATTTTTTTGTGGATCCAAGAAAGCTCCAGTTCACACTTCATGCAGCCTTGTCTTACGACAACCTACTGTCATGTAACAATGACTAGCAACTTTCCTGTCACACTGATGTCAAAATGTCAGATGAAAAAGCAAAGCATTACTTACTTTCAAAGGAGCAGCGTGACACACACCATTGAGATCCACAAAGAAAGCTGTGGATAGTTTCCTTGAAGCCAGAGCATAAAGAAAGAACAAATACAAATCCCGGGATCGAACCAGGGACTTTTAAATCTTCAGTCTAACGCTCTCCCAACTGAGCAATTTCAGCAATGCACTTAACTTAATTATGTGGCACCATTGACAATTTACATGCATGTGACTCACAATTTTGACACTCAAAATATACATATTAGCCAGTACGGGGATCGAACCCATGACCTTTGCATTACTAGCATCAGACTCAAACCAACTGAGCTAACTGGCCACTAGCTATTGGGTGCAATTGTTGAGATGCACTGAGCCTCTGCAAGTGCTGGCACGTAAACTAACAAGTCAACCAAGAGCATAGCCTGACAAGACTGGACACTCTTGGTTGCTTCTTGCAGAAATTCCAAACAGCTGGGGAATTAGGATGACCAGGACCCAAGACCCAGACCCAGGACCCAAGACCCAGGACCCAGACCCAGGACCCAGACAAGACCCAGGACCCAGACCCAGGACCCAGACAAGACCCAGGACCCAGACCCAGGACCCAGACAAGACCCAGGACCCAACACCCAGACCCAAGACCCAGGACCCCAGACAAGACCCAGGACCCCAGACCCAGAAAAGACCCAAGACCCAGACAAGACCCAAGACCCAGACCAAAGACCCAGACCCAGGACCCAGACAAGACCCAGACCCAGGACCCAGACAAGATCCAGACCCAGGACCCAGACAAGACCCAAGACCCAGGACCCAGACCCAGGACCCAGACAAGACCCAGGACCCAAGACCCAGACAAGACCCAAGACCCAGGACCCAAGACCCAGACCCAGACCCAGACAAGACCCAGGACCCAAGACCCAGGACCCAGACCCAGGACCCAGGACCCAGACAAAGACCCAGACCCAGGACCCAGACAAGACCCAGACCCAGGACCCAGACAAGATCCAGACCCAGGACCCAGACAAGACCCAAGACCCAGACCCAGGACCCAAGACCCAGACAAGACCCAAGACCCAGGACCCAGACAAGACCCAGGACCCAAGACCCAGGACCCAGGACCCAGGACCCCGACCCAAGACCCAGGACCCAAGACCCAGGACCCAGACCCAGGACCCAGGACCCAGACAAGACCCAAGACCCAGGACCCAAGACCCAGACCCAGGACCCAGACAAGACCCAAGACAAAGACCCAGGACCCAAGACCCAGGACCCAAGACCCAGACCCAGACCCAGACAAGACCCAGACCCAGGACCCAGACAAGACCCAGGACCCAGACCCAGGACCCAGACAAGACAAAGACCCAAGACCCAGACCCAGGACCCAAGACCCAAGACCCAGACAAGATCCAGGACCCAAGACCCAGGACCCAAGACCCAGGACCCAGTACCCAAGACCCAGACCCAGAACCCAAGACCCAGACCCAGACCCAGGACCCAGACAAGACCCAGGACCCAAGACCCAGGACCCAAGACCCAGGACCCAGACCCAGACCCAAGACCAAGACCCAGACCCAAGACCCAGGACCCAAGACTCTGACCCAGACCCAGGACCCAGACAAGACCCAGGACCCAAGAACCAGACAAGACCCAGGACCCAAGACCCAGGACCCAGACAAGATCCAGGACCCAGGACTCAAGACCCAGGACCCAGTACCCAAGACCCAGACCCAGAACCCAAGACCCAGACCCAGACCCAGGACCCAGACAAGACCCAGGACCCAAGACCCAGACCCAGGACCCAGGACCCAGACCCAGACCCAAGACCCAGGACCCAGGACCCAAGACCCAGACCCAGGACCCAGACAAGACCAGGACCCAAGACAAAGACCCAGGACCCAGGACCCAGACCCAAGACCCAGGACCCAGGACCCAGGACCCAAGACCCAGACCCAGACCCAGACCCAGACCCAGGACCCAAGACCCAGGACCCAGGACCCAAGACCCTGACAAGACCCAGGACCCAAGACCCAGACAAGACCCAGGACCCAAGACCCAGGACCCAGACAAGATCCAGGACCCAAGACCCAGGACCCAAGACCCAGGACCCAGTCCCCAAGACCCAGACCCAGAACCCAAGACCCAGACCCAGACCCAGGACCCAGACAAGACCCAGGACCCAAGACCCAGACCCAGGACCCAGGACCCAGACCCAGACCCAGGACCCAAGACCCAGACCCAGACCCAGACCCAGGACCCAAGACCCAGGACAAGACCCAGGACCCAAGACCCAGACAAGATCCAGACCCAAGACCAAGACCCAGACCCAGGACCCAAGACCCAGACCCAGACCCAGGACCCAAGACCCAGGACCCAGGACCCAGGACCCAAGACCCAGACAAGACCCAGGACCCAAGACCCAGACAAGACCCAAGACCCAAGACCCAGGACCCAGACAAGATCCAGGACCCAAGACCCAGGACCCAAGACCCAGGACCCAGTACCCAAGACCCATACCCAGAACCCAAGACCCAGACCCAGACCCAGGACCCAGACAAGACCCAGGACCCAAGACCCAGACCCAGGACCCAGGACCCAGACCCAGACCCAAGACCCAGGACCCAGACCCAGACCCAGACCCAGGACCCAAGACCCAGACCCAGGACCCAAGACCCAGGACAAGACCCAGGACCCTAGACCCAGACAAGACCCAGGACCCAAGACCCAGGACCCAGGACCCAGGACCCAGACCCAAGACCAAGACCCAGACCCAGGACCCAAGACCCAGACCCAGACCCAGACATGACCCAGACCCAGGACCCAAGACCCAGACCCAGGACCCAGGACCCAGGACCCAAGACCCAGACCCAGGACCCAAGACCCAGGACCCAGGACCCAGGACCCAAGAACCAGACCCAGGACCCAAGACCCAGACAAGACCCAAGACCCAGGACCCAGACAAGACCCAGGACCCAGACCCAAGACCCAGACCCAGGACCCAGACAAGACCAGGACCCAAGACAAAGACCCAGGACCCAAGACCCAGACCCAAGACCCAGGCCCAAGACCCAAGACCCAGGCCCAGACCCAGACAAGACCCAGAACCAAGACCCAGGACCCAGAACCAGGACCCAGGACCCAGACAAGACCCAGGACCCAGACAAGACCCAGGACCCAAGACCCAGACAAGACCCAGGACCCAGGACCCAAGACCCAAGACCCAGACCCAGACCCAGACAAGACCCAGACCCAGGACCCAGACAAGACCCAGGACCCAAGACCCAGACCCAGGACCTAAGACACAGGACCCAAGACCCAGACAAGACCAAGACCCAGACCCAAGACCCAGGACCCAGGACCCAGACCCAGGACCCAAGACCCAGACCCAGACCCAGGACCCAAGACCCAGACCCAGACCCAGGACCCAGACAAGACCCAGGACCCAAGAAAAAGACCCAGGACCCAGGACCCAGACAAGACCCAAGACCAAGACCCAGACCCTAGACCCAGGACCCAGACAAGACCCAGGACCCAAGACCCAGACAAGACCCAGGACCAAAGACCCAGGACCCAGGACCCAGACCCAAGACCCAGGACCCAGACAAGACCCAAGACCAAGACCCAAGACCAAGACCCAGACCCAAGACCCAGGACCCAAGACCCAAGACCCAGGACCCAAGACAAGACCCAGGACCAAAGACCCAGGACCCAAGACCCAGTACCCTGTACCCAGGACCCAAGACCCAGACCCAGACCCAGACAAAACCCAGACCCAGACCCAGGACCCAGACAAGACCCAAGACCCAGACCCAGAACCCAAGACCCAGACCCAGCCCCAGGACCCAGACAAGACCCAGGACCCAAGACCCAGACAAGACCCAGGACCCAAGACCCAGGACCCAGACAAGATCCAGGACCCAAGACCCAGGACCCAAGACCCAGGACCCAGTACCCAAGACCCAGACAAGACCCAGGACCCAAGACCCAGACAAGACCCAGGACCCAAGACCCAGGACCCAGACAAGATCCAGGACCCAAGACCCAGGAAAGACCCAGGACCCAGTACCCAAGACCCAGACCCAGAACCCAAGACCCAGACCCAGACCCAGGACCCAGACAAGACCCAAGACCCAAGACCCAGACCCAGGACCCAGGACCCAGACCCAGACCAAGACCCAGGACCCAGGACCCAGGACCCAGGACCCAGACCCAGACCCAGACCCAGGACCCAAGACCCAGACCCAGACCCAGACCCAGGACCCAAGACCCAGGACAAGACCCAGGAAACAAGACCCAGACAAGACCCAGGACCCAAGACCCAGGACCCAGGACCCAGACCCAAGACCAAGACCCAGACAAGACCCAGACCCAGGACCCAGACAAGACCCAGGACCCAAGACCCAGACCCAGGACCTAAGACACAGGACCCAAGACCCAGACAAGACCAAGACCCAGACCCAAGACCCAGGACCCAGGACCCAGACCCAGGACCCAAGACCCAGACCCAGACCCAGGACCCAAGACCCAGACCCAGACCCAGGACCCAGACAAGACCCAGGACCCAAGAAAAAGACCCAGGACCCAGGACCCAGACAAGACCCAAGACCAAGACCCAGACCCTAGACCCAGGACCCAGACAAGACCCAGGACCCAAGACCCAGACAAGACCCAGGACCAAAGACCCAGGACCCAGGACCCAGACCCAAGACCCAGGACCCAGACAAGACCCAAGACCAAGACCCAAGACCAAGACCCAGACCCAAGACCCAGGACCCAAGACCCAAGACCCAGGACCCAAGACAAGACCCAGGACCAAAGACCCAGGACCCAAGACCCAGTACCCTGTACCCAGGACCCAAGACCCAGACCCAGACCCAGACAAAACCCAGACCCAGACCCAGGACCCAGACAAGACCCAAGACCCAGACCCAGAACCCAAGACCCAGACCCAGCCCCAGGACCCAGACAAGACCCAGGACCCAAGACCCAGACAAGACCCAGGACCCAAGACCCAGGACCCAGACAAGATCCAGGACCCAAGACCCAGGACCCAAGACCCAGGACCCAGTACCCAAGACCCAGACAAGACCCAGGACCCAAGACCCAGACAAGACCCAGGACCCAAGACCCAGGACCCAGACAAGATCCAGGACCCAAGACCCAGGAAAGACCCAGGACCCAGTACCCAAGACCCAGACCCAGAACCCAAGACCCAGACCCAGACCCAGGACCCAGACAAGACCCAGGACCCAAGACCCAGACCCAGGACCCAGGACCCAGACCCAGACCAAGACCCAGGACCCAGGACCCAGGACCCAGGACCCAGACCCAGACCCAGACCCAGGACCCAAGACCCAGACCCAGACCCAGACCCAGGACCCAAGACCCAGGACAAGACCCAGGAAACAAGACCCAGACAAGACCCAGGACCCAAGACCCAGGACCCAGGACCCAGACCCAAGACCAAGACCCAGACCCAGACATGACCCAGAACCCAGGACCCAAGACCCAGACCCAGGACCCAGGACCCAGGACCCAAGACCCAGACCCAGACCCAGACCCAGGACCCAAGACCCAGGACCCAGGACCCAGGACCCAAGACCCAGACCCAGGACCCAAGACCCAGACAAGACCCAAGACCCAGGACCCAGACAAGACCCAGGACCCAGACCCAAGACCCAGACCCAGGACCCAGACAAGACCAGGACCCAAGACAAAGACCCAGGACCCAAGACCCAGACCCAAGACCCAGGCCCAAGACCCAAGACCCAGGCCCAGACCCAGACAAGACCCAGACCCAAGACCCAGGACCCAGAACCAGGACCCAGGACCCAGACCCAGGACCCAGACAAGACCCAGGACCCAGACAAGACCCAGGACCCAAGACCCAGACAAGACCCAGGAGACAAGACCCAAGACCCAGACCCAAGACCCAGACCCAGACAAGACCCAGGACCCAAGACCCAAGACCTAAGACACAGGACCCAAGACCCAGACAAGACCAAGACCCAGACCCAAGACCCAGGACCCAAGACCCAGACCCAGACCCAGGACCCAAGACCCAGACCCAGGACCCAGGACCCAGACCCAGGACCCAAGACCCAGACCCAGACCCAGGACCCAGGACCCAGACAAGACCCAGGACCCAAGACCCAGACCCAGGACCCAGGACCCAGACAAGACCCAAGACCAAGACCCAGACCCAAGACCCAGGACCCAGACAAGACCCAGGACCCAAGACCCAGACAAGACCCAGGACCCAAGACCCAGGACCCAGGACCCAGACCCAAGACCCAGACAAGACCCAGACCCAGACCCAGGACCCAAGACCCAGACCCAGACCCAGACCCAGGACCCAAGACCCAGGACAAGACCCAGGACCCAAGACCCAGACAAGACCCAGGACCCAGACCCAAGACCAAGACCCAGACCCAGGACCCAAGACCCAGACCCAGACCCAGACATGACCCAGACCCAGGACCCAAGACCCAGACCCAGGACCCAGGACCCAAGACCCAGACCCAGACCCAGACCCAGGACCCAAGACCCAGGACCCAGGACCCAAGACCCAGACCCAGGACCCAAGACCCAGACAAGACCCAAGACCCAGGACCCAGACAAGACCCAGGACCCAGACCCAAGACCCAGACCCAGGACCCAGACAAGACCAGGACCCAAGACAAAGACCCAGGACCCAAGACCCAGACCCAAGACCCAGGCCCAAGACCCAAGACCCAGGCCCAGACCCAGACAAGACCCAGACCCCAGACCCAAGACCCAGGACCCAGAACCAGGACCCAGGACCCAGACCCAGGACCCAGACAAGACCCAGGACCCAGACAAGACCCAAGACCCAGACCCAAGACCCAGACCCAGACAAGACCCAGGACCCAGGACCCAAGACCCAAGACCCAGACCCAGGACCCAAGACCCAGACCCAGGACCTAAGACAAAGGACCCAAGACCCAGACAAGACCAAGACCCAGACCAAGACCCAGGACCCAAGACCCAGACCCAGACCCAGGACCCAAGACCCAGACCCAGGACCCAGGACCCAGACCCAAGACCCAGACCCAGACCCAGGACCCAGGACCCAAGACCCAGACCCAGGACCCAGACAAGACCCAGGACCCAAGACCCAGACCCAGGACCCAGGACCCAGACAAGACCCAAGACCAAGACCCAGGACCCAGACAAGACCCAGGACCCAAGACCCAGACAAGACCCAGGACCCAAGACCCAGGACCCAGGACCCAGACCCAAGACCCAGGACCCAGACAAGACCCAAGACCAAGACCCAAGACCAAGACCCAGACCCAAGACCAAGACCCAAGACCCAGGACCCAAGACCCAAGACCCAGGACCCAAGACCCAAGACCCAGGACCCAAGACAAGACCCAGGACCCAAGACCCAGGACCCAAGAGCCAGGACCCAGTACCCAAGACCCAGACCCAGGACCCAAGACCCAGACAAGACCCAGGAGACAAGACCCAAGACCCAGACCCAAGACCCAGACCCAGACAAGACCCAGGACCCAGGACCCAAGACCCAAGACCCAGACCCAGGACCCAAGACCCAGACCCAGGACCTAAGACACAGGACCCAAGACCCAGACAAGACCAAGACCCAGACCCAAGACCCAGGACCCAAGACCCAGACCCAGACCCAGGACCCAAGACCCAGACCCAGGACCCAGGACCCAGACCCAAGACCCAGACCCAGACCCAGGACCCAGGACCCAAGACCCAGACCCAGGACCCAGACAAGACCCAGGACCCAAGACCCAGACCCAGGACCCAGGACCCAAGACCCAGACAAGACCCAGGACCCAGACCCAAGACCAAGACCCAGACCCAGGACCCAAGACCCAGACCCAGACCCAGACATGACCCAGACCCAGGACCCAAGACCCAGACCCAGGACCCAGGACCCAGGACCCAAGACCCAGACCCAGACCCAGACCCAGACCCAGGACCCAAGACCCAGGACCCAAGACCCAGACAAGACCCAAGACCCAGGACCCAGACAAGACCCAGGACCCAGACCCAAGACCCAGACCCAGGACCCAGACAAGACCAGGACCCAAGACAAAGACCCAGGACCCAAGACCCAGACCCAAGACCCAGGCCCAAGACCCAAGAACCAGGCCCAGACCCAGACAAGACAAGACCCAGACCCAAGACCCAGGACCCAGAACCAGGACCCAGGACCCAGACCCAGGACCCAGACAAGACCCAGGACCCAGACAAGACCCAGGACCCAAGACCCAGACAAGACCCAGGAGACAAGACCCAAGACCCAGACCCAAGACCCAGACCCAGACAAGACCCAGGACCCAAGACCCAAGACCCAGACCCAGGACCCAAGACCCAGACCCAGGACCTAAGACACAGGACCCAAGACCCAGTCAAGACCAAGACCCAGACCCAAGACCCAGGACCCAAGACCCAGACCCAGACCCAGGACCCAAGACCCAGACCCAGGACCCAGGACCCAGACCCAAGACCCAGACCCAGACCCAGGACCCAAGACCCAGACCCAGGACCCAGACAAGACCCAGGACCCAAGACCCAGACCCAGGACCCAGGACCCAGACAAGACCCAAGACCAAGACCCAGACCCAAGACCCAGGACCCAGACAAGACCCAGGACCCAAGACCCAGACAAGACCCAGGACCCAAGACCCAGGACCCAGGACCCAGACCCAAGACCCAGGACCCAGACAAGACCCAAGACCAAGACCCAAGACCAAGACCCAGACCCAAGACCAAGACCCAAGATCCAGGACCCAAGACCCAAGACCCAGGACCCAAGACCCAAGACCCAGGACCCAAGACAAGACCCAGGACCCAAGACCCAGGACCCAAGAGCCAGGACCCAGTACCCAAGACCCAGACCCAGGACCCAAGACCCAGACCCAGGACCCAGACAAGACCCAGGACCCAAGACCCAGGACCCAAGACCCAGGACCAAGACCCAAGACCCAGGTCCCAAGACCCAGACCCAGGACCCAGACAAGACCCAAGACAAAGACCCAGGACCCAAGACCCAGGACCCAAGACCCAGACCCAGACCCAGACAAGACCCAGACCCAGGACCCAGACAAGACCCAGGACCCAGACCCAGGACCCAGACAAGACAAAGACCCAAGACCCAGACCCAGACCCAGGACCCAAGACCCAGACCCAGACCCAGGACCCAGACAAGACCCAGGACCCAGGACCCAGACCCAGGACCCAAGACCCAGGACCCAAGACCCAGACAAGACCAAGACCTAGACCCAAGACCCAGGACCCAAGACCCAGACAAGACCAAGACCCAGACAAGACCCAGACCCAGGACCCAAGACCCAGACCCAGGACCCAGGACCAGACAAGACCAACACCAAGACCCAGACCCAAGACCCAGGACCCAAGACCCAGACCCAGGACCCAAGACCCAGGACCCAAGACCCAGACCCAGGACCCAGACAAGACCCAGGACCCAAGACCCAGACAAGACCCAGGACCCAGACAAGACCCAGGACCCAAGACCCAGACAAGACCCAGGAGACAAGACCCAAGACCCAGACCCAAGACCCAGACCCAGACAAGACCCAGGACCCAGGACCCAAGACCCAAGACCTAAGACACAGGACCCAAGACCCAGACAAGACCAAGACCCAGACCCAAGACCCAGGACCCAAGACCCAGACCCAGACCCAGGACCCAAGACCCAAACCCAGGACCCAGGACCCAGACCCAAGACCCAGACCCAGACCCAGGACCCAGGACCCAGGACCCAGACAAGACCCAGGACCCAAGACCCAGACCCAGGACCCAGGACCCAGACAAGACCCAAGACCAAGACCCAGACCCAAGACCCAGGACCCAGACAAGACCCAGGACCCAAGACCCAGACAAGACCCAGGACCCAAGACCCAGGACCCAAGACCCAGGACCCAGACAAGACCCAGACCCAGACCCAGGACCCAAGACCCAGACCCAGACCCAGACCCAGGACCCAAGACCCAGGACAAGACCCAGGACCCAAGACCCAGACAAGACCCAGGACCCAGACCCAAGACCAAGACCCAGACCCAGGACCCAAGACCCAGACCCAGACCCAGACATGACCCAGACCCAGGACCCAAGACCCAGACCCAGGACCCAGGACCCAGGACCCAAGACCCAGACCCAGACCCAGACCCAGGACCCAAGACCCAGGACCCAGACCCAGGACCCAAGACCCAGACAAGACCCAAGACCCAGGACCCAGACAAGACCCAGGACCCAGACCCAAGACCCAGACCCAGGACCCAGACAAGACCAGGACCCAAGACAAAGACCCAGGACCCAAGACCCAGACCCAAGACCCAGGCCCAAGACCCAAGACCCAGGCCCAGACCCAGACAAGACCCAGACCCAAGACCCAGGACCCAGAACCAGGACCCAGGACCCAGACCCAGGACCCAGACAAGACCCAGGAGACAAGACCCAAGACCCAGACCCAAGACCCAGACCCAGACAAGACCCAGGACCCAGGACCCAAGACCCAGACCCAGGACCCAAGACCCAGACCCAGGACCTAAGACACAGGACCCAAGACCCAGACAAGACCAAGACCCAGACCCAAGACCCAGGACCCAAGACCCAGACCCAGACCCAGGACCCAAGACCCAGACCCAGGACCCAGGACCCAGACCCAAGACCCAGACCCAGACCCAGGACCCAAGACCCAGACCCAGGACCCAGACAAGACCCAGGACCCAAGACCCAGACCCAGGACCCAGGACCGAGACAAGACCCAAGACCAAGACCCAGACCCAAGACCCAGGACCCAGACAAGACCCAAGACCCAGACAAGACCCAGGACCCAAGACCCAGGACCCAGGACCCAGACCCAAGACCCAGGACCCAGACAAGACCCAAGACCAAGACCCAAGACCAAGACCCAGAGCCAAGACCAAGACCCAAGACCCAGGACCCAAGACCCAAGACCCAGGACCCAAGACCCAAGACCCAGGACCCAAGACAAGACCCAGGACCCAAGACCCAGGACCCAAGAGCCAGGACCCAGTACCCAAGACCCAGACCCAGGACCCAAGACCCAGACCCAGACCCAGGACCCAGACAAGACCCAGGACCCAAGACCCAGGACCCAAGACCCAGGACCCAGACCCAAGACCCAGGTCCCAAGACCCAGACCCAGGACCCAGACAAGACCCAAGACAAAGACCCAGGACCCAAGACCCAGGACCCAAGACCCAGACCCAGACAAGACCCAGACCCAGGACCCAGACAAGACCCAGGACCCAGACCCAGGACCCAGACAAGACAAAGACCCAAGACCCAGACCCAGACCCAGGACCCAAGACCCAGACCCAGACCCAGGACCCAGACAAGACCCAGGACCCAGACCCAGGACCCAAGACCCAGGACCCAAGACCCAGACAAGACCAAGACCTAGACCCAAGACCCAGGACCCAAGACCCAGACAAGACCAAGACCCAGACAAGACCCAGACCCAGGACCCAAGACCCAGACCCAGGACCCAGGACCAGACAAGACCAACACCAAGACCCAGACCCAAGACCCAGGACCCAAGACCCAGACCCAGGACCCAAGACCCAGGACCCAAGACCCAGACCCAGGACCCAGACAAGACCCAGGACCCAAGACCCAGGACCCAAGACCCAGACCCAGGACCCAGGACCCAGACCCAGACCCAGGACCCAAGACCCAGAACCAGACCCAGACCCAGGACCCAAGACCCAGACCCAGACCCAGGACCCAAGACCCAAGACCAAGACCCAGACCCAGGACCCAAGACCCAGACCCAGGACCCAAGACCCAGACAAGACCCAAGCAACCTGTCACCCAAACATCGGTATTTCACCGTAGTGGACTTGGCCAATGCCTTTTTCAGCATCCCATTGGATGAGGCTTCCCAGCCACTTTTTGCCTTTACCTACGAGAATCAGCAATTTACCTATTCCGTACTTCCCCAAGGTTACACTTCTTCCCCGGGAATCTTCAATTATATTCTGAAGACTCACCTGGCAGAACTGAAAATCCCAGAAGGAGTGATACTCATACAATACGTAGACGACCTGTTGCTGGGGGCTCCCACCTCAGACCTCTGTCTAGAAATGACTAAAACCCTGTTAGACTTTCTGGCAGTCAAAGGCTACAAAGTCAAGATGTCAAAAGTCCAATCATGCAGACGAACCGTTCTGTTCCTGGGAAGGGAAATCTCAAGCGAGGGGGCCGGACTCTCAAAATCACACCGAGACTCAATCCTACATCATCCCAGGCCCATTACTGTTTCAGGAATGCTCTCTTTCCTGGGGTTGACGGGATACAGCCGTACTCACATCCCAGACTATACTGAAAGAACTGAACCTCTGAGAGAAATTGTTCGAGAAGCTGGCCCTAGAAACCTACAGGCCCCACTTACATGGACTCCTGAAGCTTCAACGGCGTTTGGGCTCCTGAAGACTGACCTGTCTGTGGCTGCTGCTCTCACGGCACCAGACTACGGTAAAACATTTCACCTGGATGTTTCTGAAAAGGAAGGCTTTGCATCCGCCGTCCTTTTTCAGAAACATGAGGGGGAGAGAAGAGTACTCATGTACCACTCTTCAAAACTTGACCACATTGAAACCGGCCAGACCGCCTGTTCCAGATACGTTGCGGCGGTAGCCAAGGCGATTGAGAAGACAGCCCATCTGGTAATGTGCCACAAGATGCAAATACACACCCACCACGGGATGGCAGCATACCTCATCAGCAAAGAATTTACCTTCAGTGCGGACAGAAAAAACCAAATCCAGAACAAATGCACCCAGTCACACATCACTTTTGTGAACACCGACAAGAACATGGCAGATGCACTCACCGCAGAAGATGGCCTAGCACACTCCTGCCAAGAGAGGGCAGCACAAGAGCTCAAACTGAGACCAGACCTGGAAAATGAACCACTGACATCTCCAGACCTATGGCTGTACACAGACGGATGTTGCTACAAGGGAGACACAGTAAACGTAGCTGCCTATGCGGTCGTACAGCAGCTGCATGACAAAACACATGTCACGTTGGAATCAGGAATTATCCCCCAGCCAGCATCGGCACAACTTGCGGAAATTGTGGCTTTGACTCAAGCTCTAGAGAAAGCCGAAGGAAAAACTGTAAACATTTACACGGACTCGGCATACGCACACGGAGCAGTGCACATAGATGGACCACAATGGGTTAGGCGCAACTTTACCACCACAGGTAACCTACCCATCAAGCACCGAGCCCAAATGGAACGTTTGATGCATGCCGTGTCCTTACCAAAGACAGTGGCCATAATGAAATGCCGAGGCCACCAATGACTGACCAGCAGAATCAATCAAGGAAATTATGCCGCAGACCTGGCAGCCAAGGCCGCAGGAGGATACAGCCCCCGACAGATGGTGCTCGGGATAGAACCGGCAAGGACTGAATTGACAAGCCAACACATACTAGAACTACAGGAAGAGGCAGGCCCTTACGAACATTCGGTTTGGACACAGAAGGGAGGCTCTAAGGGACCAGATCGAATATGGAGATGCCATGATGGCCGACTGGTGGCTCCGGCTAATCTCTATCCAGAACTGATAAGGGAAGCCCATGGACCCACTCATGAAGGGAAACTCAGAACTTTACAGAAGGTTTCATACATATGGTGGCACCCCCACATGAAGGACATGACAGATTTATTCTGTGACGAATGCAACATATGTGGAAGCCACAATCCAAAGAAGCCCTACCAAACCCCGATGGTGGCCTACCCGGTGCCAAACGCATGTTTCCAAGACATCAGTATAGACTATACAGACATGGGAGAAGACAATGTAAAGAACGGGAAGAGATATTTGCTAGTAATGGTAGATAGATTCTCTAGATGGGTAGAAGCAATTCCAACAGCTAAGGAGGATGGGATAACGGTCATTAAGTGGCTACAGACAGAACTCATACCTAGATATGGGGTCCCTAGACATATCCGAAGCGACAATGGGTCCCACTTCGCAAACAAACACCTGAGACAGGTGGAGGAGAGGTTCGGCATTATACACAAGTTTGGTTCCGTGTATAAGCCGCAGGCCCAAGGCCTTGTGGAGCGCTGCAACCAATCTCTTAAGTGTAAGATAGCCAAAGTGTGTGCTGGTACAAAACTGACATGGGTGGAGGCCCTGCCACTGGCGTTGATGGCCATGAGGTCATCACCTGGGGCAGGGACTCATCTCTCACCCCACGAAATAATGACAGGAAGAGTAATGCCAGGTCCACCAAGAGAGGGAGGTCATATGCCCCCTCTTGATGTACACCAGATAGGTATGACTGACTATGTAAGAAAATTGACGGAACTGTCCGCAGCTCTTTCCAAACAGATACACAAAGTCCATGAGGGGGAGCTGACGGGAGATCCGGAGCAACTGAGGGTAAAGGTCGGCGATTGGGTAAGGATCAAGGTCCACAAAAGAAAGTGGGCGGATCCCAGGTGGACTGGACCGTACGAAGTGAAGGAGGTTACTTCACACTCAGTCCAGGTCAAAGGTAAATCGGGCGCACCTTGGCACCACTTGACTCATTGTACACCAGCACCGACTCCTTCTAGAACTCTGACTGAAGTCAGGGTCGATTTGAGCGACCTAAATTTGATTACAACCACAGAACCCTTAGTTGGTGAGGATGTGGGAGCAGCTCCCCAGCACACCAACTAACAGGTCGTCCAGAGATAGAGGCTATCCCTGGACGAGATTGGGGATATCGGGCCCCGTGTTTGTTATTTTTATTGTAGTCACAGGAGTTTCCATGGGGATTCTCCTGTGGGTATTAGAGCATCATACACCTACATCACAAGCAGATATAGGACCCTCTAATGGGTCATCCAACCTGACCACATCCATGGCACATATAGAACTGACCAATCATTTGTGCAAGAGGCATTCCACCACCCCTGACACTGATTGTAAGGCCAACGACATACGGAGCACGACCGTTTGCGTCCCCGCAAACGCAACTAATATCATTAACATCCCTTGGGGAACTTTAGGGTACTCTAGGCTAAAGGGGAGGGAACAGGCGGGGACCAGTGCACTCTGGTTTGCCGGACACGTCTGGTATATGACATTAGGGAAGGTTGGCGATTGGTCTTGGAGGAATTTGGTGGGGGAGACAGGTAATGGGTGGGAAGACTGGACAACAGACGAGGGGGCAGTGAAATGGCGGAAGCGACTGACTTTAACTAAGACAAATACGGGACTGAAACTTACTGTTAGGCCAGGGGGCCAGCCCTTAGGGTGTTATGATTTCATACTGGCCCCAGGGAATTCCGGGGTCAGATATTGGTTGTGGCGAATTTGCGTGACTAATAATCCTAAACCGACTTCGGTTACAGTAAGGAATGACAGGACCACACCCGTAAAAGGGTCCCCGTCATCCCCACTGTTTGGCCCGGTGGAGGCAATATCCAGGCTTAAAAGTCCGGATGATGTCATTTTAACAGCCACAGGAGTCTCAGGTTTTTCCAATAATTGGCTATTGTTGACCGAGGAAGCTGCAAATACCACCAGGCAGAGTTGTGTGGTGTGCATGGGAGCTCGTCCATTGCTCCGCATTGTCCCAGCAGTAGTGACTCTAGCATGTCTAATCCCTCTTATGACTACAGATAACCCCAGGGATAATTGTACTGCCTGGGATGAGGTCTATCCGGTTACTAAATTCACCACTAGGAACCCAGTGTTTTCCAACCAGGTTGCAAGGGCAAATTTTACTTGTGTCAATATGACGGGAGGAGGAACCGAGGTGGGATGGATCCCTGCGGATTGGTGTCTGGATACAGTTAATATTAAGGGGAGCCTCAGGCCAATATCCAGAGCAGATGTGTGGTGGTGGTGTGGTAGCACGGTCCTGTTTGATAAGTTACCCTCTAACAGTACTGGACGCTGTGCACTTGTTACTCTCTTGTTGCCTGTTTCTATCTACCCTATAGGAGCCGAGGACCTTGTTCTGCGGACCCAGGGAGTGAATCCCGGATATAGGGGACGTTCCAGGAGAGACACCACCCCATCTAGTGGAGACCCCTCCTACATAGACGCTATCGGAGTCCCTAGGGGAGTGCCTGATGAGTATAAGTTAATAGATCAGGTAGCTGCAGGGTTTGAATCATCCATCTGTTGGTGGTGCACAATTAACAAGAATGTTGATCGTATTAACTATATACATTACAACGTCCAAAGACTAGGCAACTGGACTCAGCAGGGTTTTGAAGCAGTACATGGTCAACTGGCTGCAACCAGCCTGATGGCTTTCCAAAATCGTATTGCCATTGATATGTTACTCTCTGAGAAGGGCGGAGTTTGCTCTATGTTTGGTGACTAGTGTTGTACTTTCATCCCTAATAACACAGCCTCGGATGGTAGTTTGACGGTCGCTCTGGAAGGTCTGCGGACGCTTAATGGTAAAATGAAATCTCATTCTGGGATAGATACCTCGATGTGGGACTCCTGGATGAGTGCGTTTGGTAAATATAAAACCCTGGTGTCCTCCATTTTGGTATCCATTTCGGTGTTCGCTGCCATTTTAGTTCTCTGTGGATGCTGTTGCATTCCATGCATCCGTTCCCTTACCACTAGGGTTCTCTCTAGAGCAATTGACCCTTCCTCCCCTTCCCAGATGTTTCCTCTGCTGGATAAAGACCTACTTGAATTCTAGGATGAGGAGGAGAGTGCCTATTAGGTTTACATTATATCTGCTGTTGCCTTATGGGGATGTATGTATGTGTTATGCAAGTGGATCATTCCGCCTGACTTGCCTAGTTTAAGTCACATCTCTTTGGAGATGTGAAGAGAGGGAATCACAACTTTTTCCTGCGGGAAAAAGTTGGCTTATGTAGACAAGCATTTTACTTTTATTTTGAGCTGTTGTTCTCCGCTCTGTTAAATGAGGGTTGTAAGTTCCTAGGTGGCTGGTAGCCAACTTAGTACATAGTGGGATTTAATGGAGAACATGATGGTAATACATATATCTATTTCTGTTTAATACCGTGCCTTATTTCATAGTCCCCTTGGGAGAAGTTTCTCTTTGTGTCTGGATCTAGTTAGGTTGTGTCACGTCTCTGGTGAGACGTGAAGAGAGGGTTTTGTAGAGAAATGCAATTTCGTATGCAGGTGACCAACCTATTGCTAATACAGGGCTACAACTTAAAGTAAAGCCTGTGGGGTCCCCTACAGGATAGCTCCCGCATTACACTAACTGCCAAAACCAGCGCATACACATAATCTCCTTTGTAGCTGAACATTGTGTGCCCGAAGAGGATTCTACGATGACGGACAGACAACTGAGCCAATGGCGGAAGACTACAGACTACACCCCAGCTGAACCAATCCAAAGATCCGATCTTCCAGAATCAACCTACTTTCTGTTCTATATATAAGTGGTGTACTGATTGTAACGGTCTTTTTGCCTGCAGTTCCGTACGAACTAGCGGAGGAGCCGTAATTACGCTGTTCTAGATATCTTCACTCTGAATAAACTGTCGCTTGTCATACAATTTACCACCTTGTCTGAATCGATCCTTGACCGACTCGCCCGTCTACATATCTAATTTCTAACACCTGCTACATTCAACAAAAAAGTGCATAAAATGTTCCACCTCAATACCACAAATATCACATTCTCTTTTGATATCCCTATTTATTTGATGCAAAACCACATTTGTAAAAATCCTATTATGTTTCAATTTAAAATCGTTGTCTTCACACTCTATAGAATTATATTTTACATTGACATTCTTCCATATTGATTTCACATCCATATTTGCAAACACCCTAGACCACACTTTTTCCGAAGCAGGAACTTTTATCTCTTTTAAAATACATTTACTATAAACCATTTTAACTTTTAAACCTGATAAATCATGTTTCTCCCCATTACTTTCATAATATAAAACCGGTAAACCCCTCGCTCTTTTAGCCACCTCTTTATTTATTAAAATCACCCACTCCCCAGGAATACATTCTAATATTTTCTTGTAATTATTCTCCACAGTAGTTTTACTTATCTCTTCATCTATTTCAACCACATTATCATATATTGCTTGAAAAGGAAGGAACCCAGGAATTACCTCATATACTATGTCACCTATCTGCCTCATCCCAGCCCTCATAAAATATTTACAAAACAACGTCATATTATTACACTTTATCTTTGGATTTAAAAATATCGGCTGATTTAAAATATTTTCTAAAATGGTACATTCATAAGAAATATTTGGTAAAAATTGCCCCCAAGCCTCCAATACATCTCTATAAAACAACGATATATTACCTACCATTTCCTTCTTCATACTCATCAATAAACCATTGTCCCCCACCCTCCCTACCTCTTGCAAATAATCTTTAAAAAACCTTTTCCACCCATAATCCAATTCACCAAATAAATATTTCCGTACCATTTTTACTCTAATTGCTGTTTTCCTTACACTTAAATCTACCAACTTCAAACCCCCCTCCTCATAACCTGCAATCAAAGTTTTAAAAGCTATTTTCACCCCCTTCCCATCCCATAAAAAATTTACTAAAATCTTATTCATTTCAGATAAAACCCATTCTGGCATATCCAAAACATTCATTACGTAAATAAAAATTGACATCAACAAGGAATTTATCACAATGACTTTCCCTTTTAACTTCAAAGACCTCCCCTTCCACATATTTACCACCTTTCTAACTTTATTTATTACACCACTCCATGTCAAATCCCTAGCTTCCATTTCCTTCACCCCTAAAAAAACTCCTAACACCTTAAAATAATCGTTTACCACCTTAAAAGTAAAATTTCCCTCATTAATCTTCCCAATATACATTACAACTGACTTCTCCATGTTAACCTTTGCCCCTGATGCTTGTCCATATACTTTAAAACACTCCATCACCCTTTTAACACTTCCCTCATCTCTAACTGTTATAGTGGTATCATCTGCGTATTGATGAATCAAACTAAAACCTCCTTGTGGAGTCTGTACACAATTTATAAGATGATCTTTTTTAAGAAATGCTGCTAAAGGTTCTACCGATAAAACAAATAATAAAGCTGATAAAGGGCACCCCTGTCTCACAGATCTCTCAAGAATAAAAGAATCAGTTAAAACTCCATTACACTTCACCCTACTTTTTGCCTTCTTATATAATAATTTTATCCATCCTATTATTCTATTACCAAAACCATATTTATCCATTACCCTAAACATAAAATCATGTTCTACCCTATCAAAGGCTTTATTTAAAGCTATGCTTAACACTATTCCCCCTATCTTATCATGATTCATTTTATTTATCACATCTCTACTCGTATTAATTGTATCAGCAATATCTCTACCAGGCACACTATAATTCTGTGTAGGTGCTATAATATCATTTAAAACTTGCTGCATTCTATTTGCCAGTATCTTAGCTAAAATCTTATAATCCGAATTTAATAAACTAATTGGCCTATAATTCTCCAGTTTCAATTTGCTCCCCTTATTTTTATATAAAATCGTTATCAGCCCTGTCACCATAGATTCTGAAACACTATTATTATCCTCCATATATTGATAAACCTCCAATAAAATAGCTGCTAAAAAACGTTCATATATTTTATAAAATTCTGCAATTATTCCATCCACTCCAGGTCTCTTATTTACTTGTAACCCCTTTATCGCATCTTTATCTTTATTCACTGTTATCTTCCCAACACACATTTGTTTATCCTCAACATCAATTTGCACATCCACACTATCCAATATCTCCTTTACACACCCCTCATCCACCTCCCCTTTCTTAAATAAATCCTTGTAAAAATTCTGCACTGTTTCTAATATCTCTACATAATCATTGACAACTTCACCCTTTACATTTTCAATCTCTCTAATATATGTTCTCCTCTGTTTATTCTTCTCTAAACCAAGAAAAAATGAAGTACATTTCTCCCCCTCCAAAACATACTTTGCCTTACTTCCATATTTTTTTAACTTCTAAAATACATATATTGTCCCAATGTGTTTCTTGAAGGCATAAAATATCAGAATTCTTCATTTTGACTATTCTTTGAAATTTTTCCATTGTTCTTAAACCGTTCGCATTTATTGACATAAAATTAACCATTCCAATAAATAGTAAAAATAATAAATATTTTCTCATTTACCTCTATCTGTTGTCATGTTTTCTTCCTTTTCTGTCCTTTTTCACCTCCGCCGCCGCTTTCCTCTTCCTGTAGCCTCCCCATTTTCTGTCAATCTGTTCCATGTCATCTGAATCTGAATTTGATTCTAAAGCCATCTCTTCCAAGAAACTTAAACTCTTCTTTCCAGTGCCTGTTGTGCTTTCTGTATCCATTTGTGTCTCCTTTATTATTGTCAGCATCCCACTCCCCTCCACTTCACCTTCTTCCGAGGCACCCACATAGCCTGAGGTCCCCCCCAAAATCTGTGAGTCCCCAGTTCCTCCATCCAGCCCACTCCCCTTCTCCTCCTGAAAACTCCCTCTTCTTATTTCTGAGTCCATACTGCTCCCTATTTCGTTCGTCTTCTGTTCGATTTTCTCCCTTCTTGCGTTCTCCGTCTCTCCACCCTCCACCACGTCCTCTCCTCCATCATCTTCTTCTGGTCTCGGTGATACATCAGTCTCCACAAAAAGATCTTGGCTCCTCTCCTCATTCACAACCTCTCCACAGTTGCACTCGTCAGTTCTCATGCGACATCCTTCGCAAAATGCCCTTTCCTTTCCACCTAAACATTCTCTTGCATAATGCCCTTGCTTCCCACACTTATAACATTTGAATTCAGGGCAGTCCTTCAAAATATGACCAGGCTGAATACAAAGCCTACAAACTCTGACCTGCTTATCATGAATAACTCTAAAGTACTCTCCTCCTTCAAGTGTGTCAAACTTTGTAGAGTACGGCAATGATTTCACAGTGTCAGTAAATTTCACTTTGCAGTATCTCGTGCCATCTGCTATCTCCGTCCCTGGCCAAACTCTCCTCCTGATTTCAGAGACTGCTGATACACCCCAGCTACATAGCTTGGCCAATATAGCGTTGTCTTCCATATACACAGGCAGATTCATGAAAGAGACTATAAGTTCATTGGAAACCATGTCTCTTGCCATAATTCTTGTTTCTTTAATCATAAAGCCATCCATTAAGCGCTCTTTTCCTTTTCCATTTCTCATCGTGACCTCGTACTTTCTTTCTCCTTTTACTCTACATCCCACCACCTCTCCACACACCTCTTTAATTGCACGTAGTAACTCCATCGTCGTGACCCTATCTTCTCCCATCAACTCCACTGCCACCGTAAATTCTTTACCATATTTCATCTCTCCTTCATCTCCATTTTTCTTCCGTTGAGCATTTTCTTTGTCCTTATCCATTCCATTAGCCATTGCCATGTTGTCTGTCATAGTAAAGAAAATTAACACCCAAAAAACTCTTCCCCCAAGCAGCAAAACTGCAAAGGGGGAAAAACGAACCAAACTTAAACTTGTTCAAATGCAAAAATCTAAATTATACTCCAAAAAACGATGAAAATAACCAAAAAAGCTCTCAAGCAAACAAACACTGACTCACGACTTAATTACCAACACCTGTCAAACTTTCCAAACAGGAAGTGCTCACTCAGGCCGGTGTGGTCGTAAGCGAGAAAATATCTCTTGGTGCACTATATAAAGTCAAAGTGAGTCTGATTAACAGCTGTTGCATTTTCACCATTTAGATAAGCATCTTTGTGTCACTCAAAAAGTGGAAGAAATTGCATATACTGTAGCCATAATTTGTAGCACAGATTGTTGGATGAAATACAAACTAACCTTGCTTACTTATTTCAAAGCGAGGGCACATATTTCAGCCTTGTGGGAAAAAGCGGACAAAGAGTTGAAATGCCACAAGGCAGTGACAAAAAGCTTACAGCACCTGGTATTCCCAGGCAGTCTCCAATCCAAGTACTAACCAGGCCCGACCCTGCTTAGCTTCCGAGATCAGACGAGATCAGGCATGCACGAGCAAAACTCATGTGACCACTTGCCGCAATGTTATCTTTTTGGCTCATTTTTCAAAATAAAAGCCTGAAACTATGTCTGAAGACTATTGACACCCTGAGGAAGCGATAGGAAAAGGAATCTGCTTGATATCCCATTAAATGGAGCAAAGGGAGGCTATGGAACATGGAGTCTTCAAAATAGAAGCCACTTCCTGTTTTGATTTTCCTCAGGGTTTCGCCTCCAATATCAGTTCTGTTATACTCACAGACAATTACCCCACTCTTCCACCAAGGCACCTGCAAGTACTCAGACATTTCTGTGGGGAATGGCCCTTGCTCTCACCCTCCAATACAACAGGTCCCAGATGTGCTCAATGGGATTGAGATCCGGGCTCTTCACTGACCATGGCAGAACACTGATATCCCTGTCTTGCAGGAAATCATGCACAGAACGAGCAGTATGGCAGGTGTCATTGTCATGCTGGAGGGTCATGTCAGGATGAGCCTGCAGGCAGGGTACCACATGAGGGAGGAGGATGTCTTCCCTGTAATACACAGCGTTGAGACTGCCTGCAATGACAACAAGCTTAGTCCGATGATGCTGTGACACACTGCGCCAGACCATGACGGACCCTCCACCTCCAAATCGATCTCGCTCCAGAGTACAGGCCTCGGTGTAATGCTCATTCCTTCAACGATAAATGTAAATCCGACCATCACCCCTGGTGAGACAACACCGCGACTCGTCAGTGAAGAGCACTTTTTGGCAGTCCTGTCTGGTCCAGCGACGGTGGGTTTGTGCCCATAGGTGACGCTGTTGCCGGTGATGTCTATTGAGGACCTGCCTTACAACCGGCCTACAAGCCCTCAGTTCAGCCTCTCAGCTTATTGCGGAAAGTCTGAGCACTGATGTAGGGATTGTGCGTGGGAAACATGGGAAACAGTGTTTAAACCCTTTACAATGAAGATCTGTGAAGTTACTTGGATTTTTACAAATTATCTTTGAAAGACAGGGTCCTAAAAAAGGGGAGTTTATTTTTTTGCTGAGTTTATATATATATAGTACAAATAGTATTTACAAATTCACCACATTTATGATTTTATATGGGAATCAAAAAGCTTTCATGAATGTTCACCATGTGCTGATGTGCTCAGCACTGTCAACAGACCCCATTATGACATCACAATGTAACGGAAGCCTTGCCATGATATCATTGCTGGTTCCATCTGACAAGCAACATTTCATTTCCACTCATTTCAATGATAGATCTCTCACAGAGATAGGTTAACCTTTCTGAACTACCGATTAAAAAGGAAAGAGGTTAAGTTCTTATTTTGAGAGTGTTAATATTTATCATCAATGGCTTATCGAGGGAGAAAATCAAGTTTTGTAAGGCTCATCAGTTTTTCAAACGTTTTTCCAAAAATATCACTGTTTATTTTGTGGTTTCATAGACATACAGTATGCCTACATCCATAAAATCTTTAGCTTACATTTTTTTTATGACACACTGTAGAAACTATTTTGCCTACTTCACTTCTGCTATACATTTCATACTGTACCATTGTGATCCAGGGCTATCAGGAGAGCTACCCAATCCCAGAGGGCCATCGTGGCTTCATCAGTGATGCCAGACTTCTGCAGATGCAGAGAGCTGAGAGAGAGGCCATGGAAGCAAAGCAAAGAAAGATAAGTGCTATCCATGAGAATTATGTCCGGACTGCTCTCATCGGGGTTGGCAGCACCTTCGCGCACCACTTCGTCCCCTCTATTCAGTGCATTCCGCGGCCGAAAGCTCCACCAAGGCCTTTGCCACGAAGGCTTGAACACATAGCTCTGGCCCCACTGAAGAACGTGGTGGGGGTGGACGGAGCCCAAGTTCGACCCGGATCTAAACTCTCTGGAGTCCATCCAGGTAAATAAATCATTCAGCAGCATTAGCGTGTGGCCTGTTCCCGTCCCTCCAACTGGAGCTCCCTCCAAGAGGGGCAAGAAGAAGAAGGGCAGGCGGGAGTCGAAGCCCTGAAAGCCCAGTCGGACCAGGGCTGTGCTGACAACAACGGACCCATTGACCTGATGAAGGAGATGAGGGACATCGAGGCTCACCTGAAGGAGGAGGCCTGGGAGGTAGGATGGACTTCGAATTTATTGTAAATGTGAAAGTTTGCAGTTCAGAATTATACTTGGACCGATAAATTGCCAAAACAGATAGTTGTTCCATGTCTTAAAATCAAATCAAAATGTATTTGTCACATGTGCCGAACACAACAAGTGTGGCCCTTACCGTGAAACCAACAGTGCAGTTCAAGAAGAGTTAAGAAAATATTTCCCAAATAAACTTAAGTAAAAATTAATAATAATTAAAGTAACACAATGACATAACAATAACGAGGCTAAATACAGGGGGTATCGGTACCAAGTCAGTGTGCGGGGGTACAGGTTAGAAAGGATACTCTCTGACAGCATGATAGAATAGATCCTAGAATACAGGATCTCTCTGTATTAGTTTATGTATATACTAGTTCTATATGTATTTCTATGATGGGAGCATTCTTTTCTGGTCTATACCAAAGGTGGTACATGAGGTGAAGGCCGTGGGCAGGAGAAGTTTGGGCTCGGCCACGTCCATGGGGGAAATAGCCACCAGCTCTCTGGGAAGCCTGAGCTCAGTGGATATGAACACCCCTGCTGAGCTCCGTGACTACTTGTATGTTGGGACCCCGGGCAAAGCCAGCGAGGCCAACGCCTTCATCCGGCAGGGCGCCAACTTTGCCCTGGGTCACATGGTGCAGAGCTGCACCCCTACCCGTGTGATGAATGCCTTGGTGGTCGGTGGGCTGAGGTAAAGAGGGAGAGGGGTCAATTAACACTCACTAAGGGGTAGATCCGGACTTCCACAAATTGTCCCATTATCCAAACCTATATAAAATATATTTTTGATTTGTTTAACACTTTTTTCTTACTACAGGATTCCAATTGTGCCATTTCATAGTTTTGATGTCTTCACTATTATTCTAAACTGTAAAAAAAATTTAAAATAAAGAAAAACCCTTAATCGAGTAGGTGTGTCCAGACTTTTGACTGGTACTGTATATATTGTGATAATGCAAATATGGTACAATCCAGGGGCCAAAGCTTTTGGTGTTACGGTTTTCTAAGTGTGGTGAAGGAGAGTCGGACCAAACTGCAGCGTGTCGATTGCGATCCATGTTTATTTAAACAAACGTAAACACGACTAAACACGAACACTACAAAAACAATAAACGAAACGAAAACCGAAAACAGCCTATACTTGTGTCAACTAACATCAAACAAGGACATCAAGACACTCAGGACAAATAGGACAATCACCCACGACAAACTCAAAGAATATGGCTGCCTAAATATGGTTCCCATTCAGAGACAACGATAAGCACCTGCCTCTAATTGAGAACCACTCCAGACAGCCATAGACCTTGCTAGATAACCCCACTAGCTACAATCCCAAAAACATACACACCAAACCCCAAGACAAAACACACCACAATACAAAAACTCCATGCCACACCCTGGCCTGACCCAATACATGAAGAAAAACACAGAATACTTAGACCAGGGCGTGACAGAACCCCTCCCCTAAGGTGCGGACTCCCGAACGCACCTCAAAACAATAGGGAGGGTTCCGGGTGGGCGTCTGTCCATGGTGGCGGCTCCGGCGCGGGACGTGGAACCCACTCAGTTAATGTCTTAGTCCCCTCTCCTCGCGTCCCTGGATAGACCACCCTCGCCGCCGACCATGGCCTAGTAGTCCTCACCCAGAACCCCACTGGACTGAGGAGCAGATCGGGACTGAAGGACAGCTCGGGACTGAAGGACAGCTCGGGAGTGAGAGGCAGCTCGGGAGTGAGAGGAAGCTCGGGAGTGAGAGGAAGCTCCGGAGTGAGAGGAAGCTCCGGAGTGAGAGAAGCTCCGGAGTGAGAGAAAGCTCCGGAGTGAGAGAAAGCTCGGGAGTGAGAGAAAGCTCAGGAGTGAGAAGAAGCTCAGGAGTGAGAAGAAGCTCAGGAGTGAGAGAAGCTCAGGAGTGAGAAGAAGCTCAGGAGTGAGAAGAAGCTCAGGAGTGAGAAGAAGCTCAGGAGTGAGAGAAAGCTCAGGAGTGAGAGAAAGCTCAGGCAGGTAGATAGATCTACCAGATCCTGGCTGGCTGGTGTTTTCAGCAGATCCTGGCAGATCTGGAAGAGTCTGGTTGACTGGCAGATCTGGAAGAGTCTGGTTGACTGGCAGATCTGGAAGAGTCTGGTTGACTGGCAGATCTGGAAGAGTCTGGTTGACTGGCAGATCTGGAAGAGTCTGGTTGACTGGCAGATCTGGAAGAGTCTGGTTGACTGGCAGATCTGGAAGAGTCTGGTTGACTGGCAGATCTGGAAGAGTCTGGTTGACTGGCAGATCTGGAAGAATCTGGCTGACTGGCAGATCTGGAAGAGTCTGGCTGACTGGCGGATCTGGAAGAGTCTGGCTGACTGGCGGATCTGGAAGAGTCTGGCTGCCTGGCGGATCTGGAAAAGTCTGGCTGACTGGCGGATCTGGAAGAGTCTGGCTGACTGGCGGATCCTGGCAGACTGAAAGATCTGGCTGCTCCATGCTGACTGGCGGCTCTGGCTGCTCCACGCTGACTGGCGTCTCTGGCTGCTCCATGTAGGCTGACAGCTCTGGCGGCTTCTTACAGACTGGCAGCTCTGGCGGCTCCGTGCAGACTGGCAGCTCCTTGCAGACTGGCAGCTCCTTACAGACTGGCAGCTCCGTGCAGACTGGCAGCTCCGTGCAGACTGGCAGCTCCTTGCAGACTGGCAGCTCCTTACCGACTGGCAGCTCCTTGCAGACTGACAGCTCCTTGCAGACTGACAGCTCCTTGCAGACTGACAGCTCCTTGCAGACTGACAGCTCCTTGCAGACTGACAGCGTCGTGCAGACTGACAGCGTCGTGCAGACTGGCAGCTCATTGCAGACTGGCAGCTCGGGCTGCTCCACGTAGACTGACAGCTCTGGCTGCGCTAAACAGGCGGGAGAATCCAGCAGCGCTGTAGAGGAGGAAAGCTCTGGCAGCGTTGAACAGGCGGGAGACTCCGGCAGCGCAGGAGAGGAGGAAGGCTCTGGCTGCGCAAAACAGGCGGGAGAATCCAGCAGCACTGTAGAGGAGGAAAGCTCTGGCAGCGCTGAACAGGCGGGAGACTCCGGCAGCGCTGGAGAGGCGAGGCGCACTGTAGGCCTGATGCGTGGTGCTGGTACTGGTGTTACTGGACCGAGGACACGCACAGGAAGCCTGGTGCGGGGAGCTGCTACCGGAGGGCTGGAGTGTGGAGGTGGCACAGGATGGGCTATACCGTGAAGGCGTACTGGAGATCTTGAGAGCAGTGCTGGCACAGGACGTGTAAGGCTAGGGATGTGCACAGGAGGCCTGGTGCGTGAGGCTGGCACCAACTTCACCAGCCGACTAACACGCACCTCAGGACGAGTATGGAGCGCTAACCCAGGTGCCATCAAATCCCCGACACGTTCCGTCGGGCGAATTCCATGCAAAAAGCACCAACACAGCAACTCCCTCATTTCTCTCTCCTCCAATTTCCCCATTAACTCCTTCACAGTCTCTGTTTCGCTCACCTCCAACACCGGCTCTGGTCTCCTCCTAGGCTCCTCACGATAAACAGGGAGAGTTGGCTCAGGTCTGACTCCTGACTCTGCCACACTCTCCCTGAGCCCCCCCCCCCCCAAGACATTTTTGGGGCTGATTCTCAGGCTTCCTTCCGAGTCGCCGTGCTGCCTCCTCATAACGGCGCCTTTTCGCTCTCGCCGCCTCCAGTTCTTCTTTGGGGCGCTCTCGCCGCCTCCAGTTCTTCTCCAGGCTGAGCCCAGGGTCCTTCTCCATTTAGGATTTCCTCCCATGTCCAGAAATCCTTATAGCGCATCTCCTCTTTGGGCTGCTCCTGCCTGTTGACACGCTGCTTGGTACGTTGGTGGTGGGTGATTCTGTTACGGTTTTCGAAGTGTGGTGAAGGAGAGTCGGACCAAACTGCAGCGTGTCGATTGCGATCCATGTTTATTTAAACAAACGTAAACACGAACACTACAAAAACAATAAACGAAACCCGAAAACAGCCTATACTTGTGTCAACTAACATCAAACAAGGACATCAAGACACTCAGGACAAATAGGACAATCACCCACGACAAACTCAAAGAATATGGCTGCCTAAATATGGTTCCCAATCAGAGACAACGATAAGCACCTGCCTCTAATTGAGAACCACTCCAGACAGCCATAGACCTTGCTAGATAACCCCACTAGCTACAATTCCAAAAACATACACACCAAAACCCCAAGACAAAACACACCAAAATACAAAAACTCCATGCCACACCCTGGCCTGACCCAATACATGAAGAAAAACACAGAATACTTAGACCAGGGCGTGACACATGGAGACTTACCCAGAAAGACTCACAGCTTTAATCGCTGCCAAAGGTGATTCTAACATGTATTGTGAATACTTATGTAAATTTGATATTTCTGTATTTCATTTTCAATACATTTGAGAAAAAAAAATTAAACATGTTTTCACTTTGTCATTATGGGGTATTGTCTGTAGCTGGTTGAGATAAAACATTTAAAAAACTATAATTTAATCCATTTGGAACTCAGGCTGTAAGAAAACAAAATGAGGAATAAGTTAAGGGGTATGAACACCTTCTGAAGGCACTGTATATCTGCAAGAAAGTGATAAATGAGCGACTCTTTGAAAGGGGGTCATATATACATTGCCTTATAAAAAGTTAAAAAAGCTATCATGCTATAATCGGCATTGTTTCTCAGACCAAATCTTCATTCTGGTTTAAACAAAGCAATCTGATCATGCTCCAGTAATTACATGCTACAGGGAATAAAAAAAAAATGGCTTCTGCAAAGCACATCCACACGTCCAATCAACATCCACACATTGATTTCATTCTTCGGGTCTTTATTCAAACACAAACATACTTGGAATAAAATGCTGTTTCAGTATCTTGTTGCAGGTTGTGCAATGTTCAAAAGTGTGTGAGAGGTTAGCATTAATGTGTGTGGGGTCAAGTTTGGACGGTCGTACATATGCAAATAGGCAATATTGTAAATTTCAGGACCATGGACATCAGCAATATTGGCATAGCGATATCTGTCATTCAGCACCACATGACAGTAGACAGCGGCCATCTCATGTGAAGTTGGCACTGGGGAAATCCCATGTAATGAGAAACGAGGCCTAGGAGGCAAAAAGACTGAAGGAGAAGACTCCCACAAGAACTCTATGCTAAACTGTTCTGCCACATTCATTTCAAATGTTACATCTTTCGATTTGTAAATAATAGGGAATACATCTGCAAATAATTGAAACTAATTATTCAAACTACACTGTACAACTTTTGTGTGTCTGTGCATCATAGGTACAACAGTAAGCAATTCCGTTCTCAAATGTCTGTTTATTGTGAGAAACAAAAGGAAAAACACCTGTTAGATCATTACAATGCGGACTGTCATGCATTTTTACTATTACCAACAAGACAACGAAGTGATACGTGTCATGGAGACTTATAACGGATACTTTCCAAACCTCAAAAGTTCATTCGCTGAGTGATATTGTTTACTACACTATTATGCATACAATCCAAGTCATACGTTTATTGTCATTCATACTCTTATTTTTAACCGAATATCATTGCAAAAGTGTTCATTGTGTCAATTCAGAGCTCGGAAATATTGGAATAATGTGATTAAGGGGACTGACACTCAAGGCACACAACAGGATAACACAACAGGATAACACAACAACCACATTTTCAATTGACAATCATTGCTTTAAATGGATGTGGTCGATTGTTTATATATGCCTACACAAATCTATGTATTTAACTTGTAAACCAAGGTTGGATTAGTTGGTCTGTTCTAATTGCAGCATATTGGACGACTCCACCATCATTGATCATTCGCGACTTTAAGTCATTCCTGTTATCTCTAGAGCATCCCGTATATCTATAGCGCCGCATTACTTCCCCATCTTACCATGGATAGGGTTTGGTGCATTCCGGAGTTCATTTATGGTCCCACAAAGGTAATCTTAGGAGAAATTTTAGCATACTGTAAATGCCTGTGCATAATGTGCATAACATAGCATAATTATTTTCATTATCTTCCAAGGAATTCTGTAGAAGCAGTCTTTATTTTCAGACTCTGCAGGCCTGTTGGGAGGAAACATATTACAATAAACAGGTAAGAGTCATCCCACAAAAACATAAACAACAGAAAGAGAGTTGTATTTCAAGACAATTTAGAGAAGGTGGTCATGAGAGTTCTTAATATCACTTGCAAATTGTGAGGCATGAGCAGTTGTGAAATGTTGCGAGAGGCCCTTCTGAAAGAACATGATATGAATGAACATACAATATACTTTAAAAAAAGTATTGTAAGGCTTGAGACAATTAAGACATGGATTATGTATGTGTGCCATTCAGAGGGTGAATGGGCAAGACAAAATATTTACATGCCTTTCAACGGGGCATGGTAGTAGGTGCCAGGGGTACCTGTTTATGTCAAGAACTGCAACGCTGCTGGGTTTTTACGCTCAACAGTTTCCCGTGTGTATCAAGAATGGTCCACCACTCAAAAGACATACAGCCAACTTGACACAACTGTGGGAAGCATTGGAGTCAACATGGGCCAGCATTGTACACTTCAGTACATTAATAATATTGGTACTGTGTTCTTGCCGTAACCTGTAAAGCTGGCGCAGCCTGCGAGGCAGTGGGAGGTGTAGGTGATGCCGTTGTCTGAACACACAGGGTCCCACTCCCCAGCCAAGCAGTAGCAGTCTCTGTTACACTCTGACAACAGGCTGCCATCGTACACCAGGGGACCTGGGGGACAGAGAAAATGGCTGGTAATAATGATGTTTAAATAATTGTTGCTGAACTATCATTGACACAGGCACAGTGACAAAACAGCCAGGAATCCTGGCTCTGTAACAACCATACTGTATATTCCCACAAGAGGGAGCCCTGGCACAAGCCCATGTGTGTTTTGGTCTAGCTCTCCCTCATATTCCACTGATCAAAACGTTTGTTTTTATCAACCCACCAACCAACCAATCAGATGTCATATTTACTCGTTGTAGGACACGGACAGACCAGCCACCTGAACGTTGTCACACTTAGTGCCAGACTGCAGAGGGAGGAGGAGGTAGGCCATGAAGGAGGTGACGAAAGACAGCTGGGCTCCAGACACAACGCCAAGCTTATACCTCTTCATCAGTAGACCTCCCAGGAATATCCCCACTGCACCCACAGGCAGGTTCAACTCACCTGGAAAAGTTATACTCACACGTCTTTAGTGCTACCAGTGTGCTGGAGTTTCATTTCCACTCATGTTCAACAAACCTACAGGGGATGGGAGAGAACAAAAAAAGTGTATTTAATGCCATTCAACATCAGTGCTGACAGGAGGGAACATTTCAGTTGGAGCATGTCCAGGTTTCTATGGCTTCGTTGAGACAGGCAGCCCAATTCAGTCATTGTTTTGAGTAATTGTTGTAACTTTAATGTGTTCCAGTTTAAGTTAATTCATTGAGCTGTAATTAAAGATATTTCTTTACAGTTGTTTACATATGTAATTGTATTGGTTAGTATTGAATTACGCTTTTGACTGCAAGTTCCAGAATGCCTTGCGACAGGAACGAGAGTGAGAAAGCGCCAGTTATGTGCAGGTGCAAAGTGATTAAGCTGACCTTTCCGCTAGCATCTTACCTGCATTGCTCTGTAGAATCTAAAGTTCTTAAATGTAACTTGAACAAGTAATATTACTAAAATATGCGTTCATATCCACCCGGAAGTCCCGAGTCATTACTTTGAAGACAGTTATTCTAAAAGTAATTGCTCTTTTGACCAATCAGATATGCTCTGAAAAATAGCTGATGCGAAAATATCTAACGTGATAATTTCCCATCATTATTGAACAGGCTAGTGGGTCTCCAGTTGTCTATATAAAGAGTATCCTTATTAAGTTTGGGAATCAAAGTAATTACACCTTGTTTTAAGGATGCCAGGAACTCCCCATTTTCTATTGATTCTTGAAACATAGCAAGAATGAAAGGAATCAATTTATCATTGAATGCTTTATAAAACTCGCTTATTAAACCATCATTTCCAGGGGACCTATTGTCCTTAAGGCTTTTAATACAGTCTTTTATCTCAATTTCAGATAACTCATCATCACAAAAATCCCTGAAATCATTATCTATCTTAGCAATGTTTGCAACACGTCATGCTCTTATCAACTGAGCTACGAAGGAGCACGTCGAAGTCACTAGAATGATGACAAGCCATTTTAACGGATTCTAAAGGGAATCAGAATTCCAAACTAATTTCTATGGCAACACAGTTGTCAATTTTGTAAACAATCATTTTCGAACGTGTGTTGCCAAGAGACATCTAACTGACGTTCTATGGAACGTTTTCTGTGCGAAAACAAAAATTTTGCTGCTGACAACAAACTTGTTTGATTTTTGAGACCTGAGAACAATCGACTGGAAAATGCCTGGGTGCTTTTCAAGACTGGCGGAGAGAGTGCATGGACGTCGGCGGCCTACTGCGTCGACAGGTTGTTCAAATTCATTTGTGGCTTGTTTTTCTTGTCTTTTTCTGTTTTGCAGGGTTCGTGATCGTCGACAGCGACAGCGACTTCGAAGAGGGTATGTGGAGTTTACAACTCTTCTTTGACTACATTTAACAATGTCATTATAATTTGCGAAATGTTGTTGTGTATTTCTATCATTCAGACTTGGCAAAAATGCTTGTGCTCGAGATGTTGTAGCTTGCTAGGTAACATTAACTTTAGTAACTGTTGCTAAGCAATCAACTTTTGCTACCTAGCTAGCTAGTATTAGAAATCATGCAATTTTTTTTAATGTCCTAACAATAGTTTATTTTATATTCCAATGTTCCTAATTTTAGAAACAACTGTCCTGGATGAGGTCCAGTTGGATGTGCCATTGGATGATGTGCCAGATGTTCCACAGCTGCCAGTCCTCCTTGATGTCCAGAATGCTGCTATCATCCTTGAGGATGTGCCAGATGTGCAGACTATCCTTGAGGTACAATTTTCTGAAAGTTTGGGGTTTTATGTTTGAAAAATATCCCAGATATTCAAGTTGTGTCTCTTTAACATGAAACAAATCTCTTGTCTGCTTTCTGCTTTAGGAGGCCACTGGCATTTGGCAGTTGATTCTGATTAGGTTCAGCCCCCAGTACTGTGGGCCTGTTGTGATCAGGGTAAGAGACCCCCCCCCCCCCCCACACACACACACAGTCACCACATCACTGTTACAATGTTTACTGTTTCCAACATGAATGTATTGTAATGTGCAGAACAATGCCGGTCCGGTGGTTAAAGCTTGGAGAACTTTCCAGTTCATCAGCCCCATCATCACCTACATGCTTGGGGGATCCCAGGTATGTGTCTTTGTAAGAACCTAATCATAATCTATATTGTCAGTCATTTGATCTTGATGGAAATGTGTCACAGCAATTGCCGAAGTGGTTTTGTTGATGTTGTCTTGTTGTTTATCTCAACAGCAGGTGGTGGTGAGGATGCACCACGTGAGTAGGGTGAGAGGCCTGGAGACTCAACTGGTGTGGGCCATCTCCAAGGAGACAGCCAGGCTTAGTCCAGAGGGCATCCCCTACTGTGCCACCAAAGTGCAGTCCATCACTTGGATCCAGGTAAGACGTAAATACTACTGAAACAGTAGTAGATTAGGCTTTTCTTCACTTATTCCATTTGGCCTTAATATGTATTCTCTCTTTGTCAGCGTGTGGCTGGCAGGGTGACCCACTATGCGTCTCACCTCCGCCACGAGACGTCTGTGGACGTGACGCTTGGCTGCTACCAGGTAAATAAACGATTTCCTATGTATATAGACTAGACATTACTGGGCATTTTTGCATTCGATTTGGTGTGTTTTCTAATAACGTGTGTGTGTGTGTGGTAAACCGGTGTGCTGTGTGTGTTTTGAGCAGCAGACTGATGTCTCAGTGGTGTACGCCACTCTCCACATGGGGCTGGACGGGCTTCTCTCCTCTTCAGCGTGGTCGGAGGCTGCCTCCTTCTCTACTCCCACCACTCAGCAGTTCACTGACCCAGAGCCTGAGGGCCACAACTGCTATGAGGTCAGACGTTACACACACATACTATTGACTAGGAGCATTAAGATCCTTCCATTGACCGATTGTTTGTTATGTCATTGCACTGGTCACTGATTTTGAATGCTTGTTTTGTTGTCGTAGGGCTGGGAGGAGGACCTGCTGCCTGAGGAGAGGGAGGTTCCTCTGCTAAAGTGAGTTCCTCTAAATGTCTGTGTAGTCTGAGCTTGTCAAATGCTGAAGGATAGTGGTCATAATGCTGTTATCCCCCATTGACTCTAATGGTTGACCTGCTTCATTCCCTCCCTTTCACAGCCTCTACCTTACCACCAAGAGAGTGGAGGACATCGCCCTGAGGCTCGTCTCCTTGCGCCAGGCCTTCACTGTGAGTGGACCCACTGTTCTTTTAGTCTCTGTGACTTCTTGTTCTGTCTCCAAGAGGAAGAGGTCTCACCCTAACTCTTCCCTCTTCCCTAGACCCTGCTTGGTTCCACCCTGAGCAGGAACCATCTGTTTGTGGCGGGAAAGGTCCTCCTGGGCGGCCTTGTTCAGGCCAACCACATGGTAACTCACTAACTCCTTCTCTTTCAAGGGAAAGAGAGCGTCCCTGAGGGGAAATGTGTTCTGTTCACTAAGATGCTCTTTTCTTTGTCATAGGACGAGGCCAAATTCATCCGTACCTATAATGACTTTGTGGACTACCTGAGTGACCCCTCCAAGCGGAATGACATTGAGAGGGAGCTGGCTGAGGCAAAGGTGAGTTCATTAACTCTTTCAAGTCTCACTGAGTTCTTCCACATGCATGTCTTTTATACATCACAGTAGCTGATCTATATGAAATCATTCCTATTTTCTCCAAACGTGTTTTCTTGTCCTAGATCCATCATGTGAACATGATAGATGTCCTCTTTGAGCTGGTGCTGTTTGGGATGATGACAGCTCAGAAGTCCCTGATGGTGGTAAGTAGCATCTCACTGGAACATGTTTTGATATCGCTCTATTAGCAGTTTCACTTAAATTCCTCATCTCTTCTCTCCTCTTTTCTCCTCCTTTGTTTCCTTTAGCACCCTGGTGGGTTCGTGGAGCGTCTGTATGCTCTCCTGTACTCCTTCCTGCCCACTGCTGCCAACATGGAGCCAGAGGCTGATAGAATCCTACTGCTGCTCAATGTAAGAGTCAAGAGGTTACTTCCTGTTTACTTCCATATTCTTAGTGTACTTCCTTTTGACTTCCTTATTCATGGTTAACCAGGTTTCAATGCCATTTTAGGGGGAGTATTTCTAATTGTCTCTCTCCTCTTGATAAGCTAGTACCTCAGAGCCATTTTCTATGTGTTGTGTGGTGTTCTCTTCAGGGCGGACTGATGGCTCTGCTAGATGACATGTTTGGCCAGCAGCTGGCCTGGTACTTTAACCCAGAGTCTCTGGTCACTGAGCTCTCCAACCTCCTGGAGTACCACTTGGAGAACCTCATGGCCAGCATGTAGTCCTACTGCAGGGACCATACTCCTTTCTCCTTCTCTCTCTCTTTTGAAGGAATTGAGGACTTGAAGTGCTTTGTTGAACCCTGATTAGTTAACACCCATGAATTTAATGTATTCTCTTGTTTTCTCTCTCCACAGGATTCTTGTGACACTTTGCCACCCAACAGGGATCTAGACACCAATGCACTACATTACTTTGCACTGAATTTGACATTTTAAAATAAAATAAGTTGTAGTTCAAAAACATTTTTGTTTCTGTCTTTTCATCTATTTGATTTATGACCATTTCCTCTTCCTGGAGGTATAATGCATATATTAGAATATTACATGAACAATGATGCTTTATTATCTGCATATGGAAATAAAAAACAATGTTTAGATGATTTACAGATACTATAGGCCCACACTTATATGGTTTTGTACTGTGATAATGTACTATTTAAAAACATGTAGGACGACATACACTGAGTGCACAAAACATTAGGAACATCTTCTTAATATTGAGTTGCACACCCTTTTTCCCTCAGACCAGCCTCATTTCGTCTGGGCATGGACTCTACAAGCTGCCCTAAGTGTTCCACAAGGATGCTGGCCCATGTTGTGTCAAGTTGGCTGGACGTCCTTTGGGTGGTGGACCATTCTTGATACACATGGGAAACTGTTGAGCATGAAAAAAACAGCAGTGTTGCAGTTCTTGACACACTTAACCCGGTGCGCCTGGCACCTACTACCATACCCCGTTCAAAGACAGTTAAATCTTTTCTCTTGCTAAATCACCCTCTGAATGACACACACAATCCATGTCTCAATTTTCTCAAGGTTTTAAAATATTTCTTTAACTCCCCTTCATCTACTCTGACTGAAGTGGATTCAACAAGTGACATCAATAAGGGGTCATAGCTTTCACTTGGTCAGTCTATGTCATGGAAAGAGCAGGTGTCCTCAATGTTTTGTATTATCAGTGTGTGTAGTAACCTGGTACAGTATAAAGTATACCACTAGAGGGGATAATTGCTTCAGTCTTGAATGTTACTTCTCACTATCCCTACATTAACAGTCTGCCATTGTAGACTCCGGTAACTTCAGTATCTTAGTTTTTTTATATTTTCCATTAATGTCTGAACCATTTACCATCTTTCCCACTGAAACCAGTAAATCAGACTGTTAAACAGCCACCACTAACATTGATTGGCTGCTGCCAACACACTGACTCAACTCCAGCCACTTTAATAATGGGAATTGATGGAAAATATATCACTAGCCACTTTAAACAATGCTACTTAATATAATGTTTACATACCCCACATGATTAATCTCATATGTATATGTATATACTGTACTCTATATCATCTACTGCATCTTTATGTAATACATGTATCACTAGCCACTTTAAACTATGCCACTTTGTTTACATACCCTACATTACTCATCTCATATATATATACTGTACTCGATACCATCTACTGCATCTTGCCTATGCCGTTCTGTAACATCACTCATTCATATATCTTTATGTACACATTCTTATCCCTTTACACTTGTGTGTATAAGGTAGTAGTTTTGGAATTGTTAGGTTAGATTACTCGTTGGTTATTACTGCATTGTCGGAACTAGAAGCACAAGCATTTCGCTACACACGCATTAACATCAATAACCATGTGTATGTGACAAATACATTTGATTTGATTTGTTAGTGTTCATGTGAGAGAGGGTGTAGTAGTGCATACTGACCATTAGTTGGATCATAGTGTGGGTGGTGGAGTTTATGCAGGAACACAGAGGGTAGAGGCATTCTCCATCACAGTAGAAGGCAGAGTAACCCGTAGGAGCCAATACCCAGTCATAATGGAGAGAAATACCATAGAAATCAAAAGACAAGATGAATGACTAGAATAGACTCTTTCAATGAGAAATACATGATAAAGAATGCAAAGAACATACTCTATAATGCACATCCTACACAAATGCCTTGCTTCCCTAAAAATACTGTGTGTTACAGCAGATAACGTAGTACAATGTTAGCTCATGATTATCTATTCAGTACAATGAGTAGTTAAGAGAGATAGAATCTCACCTTCCAGCCTTGTTCACTGAATCTCACAGATATCTCACATGTCTCTTACAAGCCTGACGCCCACTGTTGACATGGCTGTGATCTGAAAGGGACCAAAAAATATGTTATGAACCAGGAAAGACTAATGTACACTTTGGATGCATTGGATTTGAAATTAAATGTAAATGCAACTTAAGCAATTTTGTAATTGGGATGAACTATCCCTTTAAACTGTATAAAACAAGTTTAACTACAAGACGAAAAACCAGTGTTGTCCCCTGACCTTGTATGTATACTGGGCAAGGGCAGGTCGTATTTGGGCTTCTTCTTATTGGGGGTTGGGTTTCAGGGCGCGTGGGGGGCGACAGGGGGCCTGGCTGGCCCTGAAGAAGTTGTTTAGATGAGTTCTTGAAGTCTTATATCTATATTTTGGAATGTTGGATGTTGATTTCGGGAGGCTTCCATCATGGAAAAGGGACCAGACCACTTTTTTTGTTAGTTAACCTAAACGAATCACCACCCTCGACAGAATAACAACAGTTGACTGCTATTTAAGTAGTGATTTGACTGTCAAATCCATGTATTGGTGTGTGGCCATTGACTTTTATGGAGAGACCGCCCCAAATTTTCTGTGCCATTTCCTGGGCATTTCATTAACTCCGTTCTAAGTTCTGCGCATCCCAGCGCTTGGAAAAATCTATGGTACAAAACACAATATATTGATCTTGAAAGAGTTGCGTAACGGGCTGCAGGGAGGTCAGGCGCAGGATAGCAGAACTGGGTATTAACCGGAGCAGTTTAATGAGGAAAAAACCAAAGGCACCCAGAACAACAGAATATGGGTTGAAATAACCCGTCGCAAACCAGTCTGAAGTGCACATACACTTTACAACAAACAATTCCACACACAGACATGGGGGGAACAGAGGGTTATATACACGTCAAGTATTGAGGGAATGTAAACCAGGTGTTTGGGAAAACAAGACAAAACACATGGAAAATGAAAGGTGGATCGACAATGGCTAGAAGACCGGTGACGTCGACCGCCGAACGCAGCCCGAACAAGGAGAGGAACCGACTTCGGGGGAAGTCGTGACAGATCTGTTTAAAACAATCAATCTTGTCATCGTGATCTGAGGTTAACATTTTGTGTAATTCCACTAAGTTTTATAGGGTGAAAATGCAAGCTTGTGTAAGGTAGTAACACAAACTGTCCGCATTAGGGAAATTTGCGCAATATACAATTTACTATGGCAAAGAAATTCAACATGTCAATTTAAGAATATTGTATTCTTTGCCTACTCAAAGTATTACCAAAAGTACATATATTTAAAGGGACATAACACTGAGACCCCTGGACATGGGTGGGGGAATATTTGTGTGATGACCTAAAATAGGGGCAGAAGCTCACCAGCACCAGCAGTCTCTCCAACCACCCCTGAACGTCAGAGTCATTTAACCATTTAGAGAGTTGAACAAATCCCTGGCACTCTAGACTAGAGCCTCCATAGTCTATGCAGCAACCTGAACATTTCACGTGCCTACCTTTAGGTTTCTCTCAGTACAGTCCATTGTACTGGCCTGTGTGATGTGTAGTAGTTTGATGCATCTTATTACTTTGTTTGTTTGTCACCCGAAAATTCAGTCTCAGCCAATGATTGTTAATATCCTCAATTCCTTACCTGACCCTTACAGACGCAGATACCTGACCTGAAGACATTCAAACAGCACTTTGAGAGCAAGCATCCAAAGTCCCCAATGCCACCAGAGCTGGTTGATGTTGAGACTTAAAACGATGACACACACAATGGACCTACAGCTGGTGTAAGATGCAGTATACAGTGGGAAGAAATAGTAAGTGAACCCTTTGGAAATACCTGGATTTCTTTTATTTTTGTATTCTTTTATTTTATACTTAGTTTTTAAATTACTTAGTTTTTATTGTAGGAACACAAAGTACAAATAAAGCCAAATAAAAGAACAACAACAAGAAAAGATCTGGCAGTTACAGTGCACTTCATACCTTCATCATCATACCATCATATTAGTTACATTGACATATTTGAATTAGACCTTTTCCAAGTACGAAACCCATTTTTTCCAGTATTCTTGACCTCTCTCCTGTTGAGTTCTTAAGGCAAAGGTCATACGCTCCGTGTGGTGTATTTCTTCTACAATGTCTATCCATTGTGTCACTGTGGGAGGGTCTTTTTGTAGCCATTTCCTAGTGATAGCCTTTTTACTGGCTGCCAGTTGGACCTTCAAGAGGTACTTTTCTCTATTGTGTAAGTTATCAGGTATTTCACCCATGTACAAAGAAATGAATGTTTGTTCTATGTCAAATCCCATTATTTTTCCAATGTTAGATCTTATTTGTTAGATCTTATTTCTCCCCAGTAAGTTTCGATTGCGGGGCAAGTCCAAAAGATATGAGAGTGGTCCGCCCTCAATAGACCGCATTCTCTCCAACAAGGGTGTTGTGAGCCAGTCTGTTTTAATTTCAGTTTAGGTGTTATGAAGAAACGTATAACATTCTTCCAACAGAATTCTCTCCATGACCTTGAGTTGGTGGAGCTTTGTTGAGTCTCTAATATATTCAACCATGTTTCATCAGTTATTTCAATGTTAAGTTCCTCCTCCCATTTCTTTTTAAAATAGTTTGTAGAATGTTTCTTTGAGGATTGAATACCCAAGTAGAGATTTGAAATAGTTTTTTCGTTACTCCCCAAGTTGTATGCGTTAGTGAATACTTGGATTAATTTTGGAGGTGCTCGAGGGTCAGTCACTTTTATCTCCCTTACGAAATAGTGTTGTACTTGTAGGTATCTGTAAAAATCTTGTTTATCCAAGCCATGTTTTTTACTTAGGTCCTGGAAGTTATCTAGGTTCCCATTCCTTACAATTGTACTGAATGACATGATGCCTTTCTGCGTCCATTGTTTAAACCTGCTGTCCTGAGTTGCAGGGATGAAGCTGGGGTCGTATGCGGGCCAATTCAGCAGTTTGATCTCTCTGTCTAAATGATTTTGCTTAACTACCCTAAACCATGTCTTCAGAGAGAAATTAATCCACTGATTTTGTCTATTGTATATTTCTTTTACCATGTCCTTATTTCCCAGTACTGACTGTATGGGTATCTCTGTCAGCGTAGTCTCGATGTCTTTCCATTTGGATTCGTATTCTGAATTGCACCAACACACCAGGGGTCTCAATTGGGCTGACACATAATAATCTTTTAGGTTTGGTAAGGCCATACCCCCACAGTTTTTTGGTAACTGTAATGTTGTATATCTAGTTCTTGGTCTCTTACTGTTCCGTTTATCCCATTCCCTAAACTGTTTAGGTGGGATTTCTATGGGCAGTGATTGGAACAAATACAGTAACCTCGGCAGGATGTTCATTTTGATTGTTTCAATTCTACTACTAAGATCTAAGGGAAGTGAATTCCACCTGTCTAGGTCATCATATATTTTCTTGTTAATGTGATCGTAATTCATACAATAAAGTTTGGGTATATCTTTTGGTAAATTTACTCCCAGATATATAATGGATGAAGAGGTCCAGGTGAAGTTATACCTACTCTTCAGATCTTCCTGTGGGGTATAATTATATACTAGGGCTTGGGTCTTGTGTACGTAAAGCACATACCCTGAATATGTTCCAAATGTTGTAAAACATCCATCAATCTAGATACACTTGAGCCTGGGTCTTTAAGGAATAACAGAACGTCATCAGCATACATGCATATCTTATGTTCACTGCCTCTTATTGTTATTCCCTCTAAAGTTGGGTCCTGTCTTATTGCCTGTGCTAATGGTTCTAGGTACAAGGAGAAGAGCGTGGGTGTATATGGTATCCCATCTAAAGATAAGGTTACTTATCTTGAAATTGTTATATGCAAGGATGAAAAACAATTGAACTTTAACTCCATTGAGAAAACAAAGAACAAATTGAACCTCTTGTTGATGAGAGATATTTCGTTATACGGTCGGGTATTATTATCCAAAGCTGAAGGGTTATCCAGGCCGGTTTATGTCTCGTTATCACTTGACTTACACCCTAAAATTGTAAAGGACTTAGATAAGATTATTTACAGTTTTATTTGATGTGATATCCACAAAAATGATGTGGATATATTGAAGCAACATCTCAAGACATCAGTCAGGAAGTTAAGGCTTGGTCGCAAGTGGGTATTCCAAATGGACAATAACCCCAAGCATACTTCAATAACCCCAAGTTGTGGGAAAATGACTTAAGGACAACAAAGTCAAGGTATTGGAGTGGCCATCACAAAGCCCTGATCTCAATCCTATAGAACATTTGTGGGCAGAACTGAAAAGGCGTGTGTGAGCAAGGAGGCCTACAAACCTGACTCAGTTACACCAGCTCTGTCAGGAGGAATGGGCCAAAATTCAGTCAACGTATTGTGGGAAGATTGTGGAAGTCCACCCGAAACATTTGACCCAAGTTAAACAATTTAAAGGCAATGCTACCAAATACTAATTTAGTGTATGTAAACTTCTGACCCACTGGGAATGTGATGAAAGAAATAAAAGCTGAAATAAATCATTCTCTCTACTATTATTGTGACATTTCACATTCTTAAAATAAAGTGATGATTCTAACTGACCTAAGACAGGGATTTTTTTACGAGGATTAAATGTCAGGAATTGTGAAAAAACTGAGTTTAAATGTATTTGGTTAAGGTGTATGTAAACATCAGACTTCAACTGTACATAGAAGTGCACACTATTCTTATTGTTTTTTAATGTATCTTAAAAGTAAAAGTAATATAGTCAACTATACAACTTCTACTACTACTACACTTTATATCATCCAATAATATATAATGAAAAACACTCAACATGAAGAATTTATGCAATTATGTTAATTTCAAATATTTATTTTGAAATATAGATTAGGTCCTCTTCTTTTTATAGCAGGAAGTAAAAGGACTGGACAAGGCTTTGCCTATAGCTGAAAACATCCTGGAAATGAGCGAACGCTTCCTTGGTTTCTTCTTGGTGGAGCATACACTCTCTGTTCGGCAGGATTGTTGATCATGGAAAATTGCTGGGGAAAAATGTAAACATAACATTTTCTTTAACTGATCCTAGTTAGTGTGAATAATTAGTATTGCATTATTATTATTTAAATTGTAATATTCTACATCATTTACAAATGTAGGGCGGCAGGTAGCCTAGCAGTCTCAATCCGCCTATTTAACACAGAAGTGTTACATAGGCCCCCCCAGGGCTTAGTCTGTTTAGTGCCAGAAAGAAGGGGATAAAAACATGCAAAAATATATATACATATAAATATATATATATATTAGTAAACAGGAAGTTATATATATATAAATAAATATATATATATATTAGTAAACAGGAAGTTATATACATATAAATAAATATATATATATATTCGTCAACTTTGTTATATCTCTCAGATTTAGGACAGACACTTTCCATGTAGTGAATATGTTATTCAATGCATTTGTATCGGCTATTAGCAGTAAGGACGATACAAACCCCTCGGCCTAGACAGGGCTTAGACTCTTGTGGATTAAAAAGCATGATCATTACAAAGGTGCATCTAGTGCTGTGGACAATAAAAAGGCCACGCTAAAATGTGCAGTTTTGTCACACCACACAACGCCACAGATGTCTCAGAGACAGAGACTGAGAAAAATAGGAGCAAGGAAAAACGCTGGTTGACTTGTTTTGAGGGAGCGTGCAATTGGCATGCTGACTGCAGGAATGTCCACCAGAGCTGTGGCCAGAGAATTGAATGTTTATTTCTTTACCATAAGCCGCCTTCAATGTCGTTTTAGAGAATTTGGCAGTATGCCCAACCGGCCTCACAACCACAGACCAAGTATATGGCGTTGTGTTGGCTGTAAGGGTTATGGTGTGGGCAGGCATAATCTACGGACAACGAACACAATTGCATTTTATCAATGGCAATTTGAATGCACAGAGATACCGTCACGAGATCCTTGGGCCCATTGTCGTGCCATTCATCCACCGCCATCACCTCATGTTTCAGCATGGTAATGCATGGCCCCATGTCGAAAGGCCTGCATACTCACCAGACATGTCATCCATTTAGCATGTTTGTGATGCTCTGGATTGACTTGTACAACAGCGTGTTCCAGTTCTCACCAATATTCAACAACTTCACACAGCTATTGAAGAGGAGTGGGACAACATTCCATAGGCCACAATCAACAGCCTGATCAACTCTATGCGAAGGAGAAGTGTCACGCTGCATGAGGCAAATGGTGGTCACACCAGATACTGACAGGTTTTCTGATCCACGCCCCTACCTTTTTTTAAGGTATCTGTGACGAACAGATGCATATCTGTATTCCCAGTCATGTGAAATCCATAGATAAGGGCCTAATGAACATATTTCAATTGACTGATTTCCATATATGAACTGTAACTCAATAAAATCTTTTAAATTGTTGCATGTTGCGTTTATATTTTTGTTCAGTACACATTTGAGTGTATTGACTTACCTGTTTCACTGACGGCAGGGGTCTGGTTCTGGGAAGGTGTTGGAGTGCAGTGGTTCTTCTTGTTGACCTTCTTTGTACACTGGGTAACAAACAGTCATTTATACAGTAGGAGAAATTGCACACAAAGGGTATCAGTGTTTACCATCATACTGTACGTAATGAATAAAGAATAATCTTAAAAATGTGTATTTTGATGACATATGTACCTTTGGGTTGAGTCCACAGAGAGCGCTGAATCTTCCTCTCTTCTTTTCCTTTCTACCAGTTTTTGGAAGCCCAGAATTACCTACCTCGTCACTGCCAAGTGCATTGCGTGATGACAACTGGGTCATGGAGGGAGGTGAAGAGCTAGCCTCATTGCATTTCGTTAGTAGTTCCCTAGTTAATGATTTGACCAGGGCATCGTCAAATGCATAATCCGTTGACTTCATTGCAACCTGGAGCATCTTCTCTGACCCAAATTCTTGAAGAAGCCCCTTGTAGACAGCCTTGAAAATCTTTTTGATTTTCAGATTCTGGGGGTAGGCTTGAGTTGGTTCAAGGCCTGAGGTGCCACAGAACTCAGACAGAATCCTCTTTGTGAGAACTCTTGATGTTTCACCAATGTCAGAGGATTCCAGTAATGTGATAGGGGTGATCATTGACAGCAGTCTAACAATCAGAAAAAGTACCAAAGAGGTGTAGTCATTGCTAGTGGAGTCAAATGATGCATGTGTATCAGAGTCCATGGCTGATGGAGTTGATGGATGCACAGAGGCACTAGACATCTCCAGATCTTTGTTGTCCATCTTGGATTCCACCTCTCCTAAAACTTGAATATCCACAGTTCCACCGTTGTGTGTGCTGCTGCCAGACAGAGAGGGTCCAGGCAATGATTTGGAACTAGACTGACGGCTAGTGGTCATGAGAGCCGGTCTGTCAGAGTCAAGTGTTCCAGCATCAGTTGGGGACAACCCATTGATTATGTTCATCAACTCTGATAATTCTTCTGATGAATTGGAGGCCACAGAACAGGTATCCATGACCTGATCGACCATTATATTGGTGAAAAGGCTCTTTGTGTCAAAGTAAACCTGTGAGGAACTAACGGAGATGGCAGAAGAGCTCGGCATATGCCAACTTGTTTCCTGCAGAGAATCATCAGAGATGATAGTTTGGCAGAAATCGGATCCTTGTGATGGTGGAGGAAGCCAGAAGACAATCTGCTGTAGCAGACGTTTTATTGACTCCGTAGCAAAGGAGTATACAAGGTCAGATGGAAACTCCCTGGATTCTTCAGAAGCATTCAATCCTGTCTTCAGCTTCAAAAGAATAGAGTCAGACACGCTCTTGCCAGCTGGCACAAAAAGAGCCTGTGGGGTGTTGTGACTTTTTATGAGCTCATAAACTTTGTCAGTGAGCTCATGTGAGAAGTTCTGAAGACCGTCCCTGGGGCTGAGTCTCGCAAGTCTTCTTGTAAAAGAAGTGACATCATCTGCAGTGGCTATGTGTTCCGTATCTTCTCTTGGAATGACCTCCATAACAGTGTCAACTATGGCAGAGATGGTTTGCCTTGTGTAATTTGTTGACCCTTGTGAATGAGTTGAGGAGTCACTCATATCAATGACCGAACTCCTAATGATAGGATAATATATTTCAACAGGCCACTCATTGGGGACTGGAGTGCCTGGAAGAGAATTTGTAAAATCACTCCGGGACCCTCTGGTCATGGCAGAGGTGATGGACAGGGAGGACTTTGAGGAGGATGGCCGGTGTATCTCGTGTCCATCAGTTCTCACCATGTCAACATCCTCCAACATGGAGCCCACGATGGAACGAGTCAAGAGGCCTTTCTCTGAGGTGCTCATCCTCTCTGACATAGACACTCTCCTCTGGATTGTCATCAGAGTCTGACTAATTAAGGCTTTGGAATAACTTACCATGCTGGTCTGGCTGCCTTCATGTTCACTGTAAGTCATTTGTGTAGAAGTAGCTGTTCTGCATATGGATTCGGCATGTTTGGGGGCCTCAACCACATTGTCTAGGAGGACCGGTTGTTGCTTGGCAAAAAAATCCTTGACCTTGATGAACACATTGTTGAACAGGTTTACAGTGCCTGGCCAAATGATCTTTCCTTTCACATTGGCCCCGTTCTGAACACTGACAGGAAGGGTTGAAGCTGACAGGGATCTCTCTAACTGGCCAGACACTGAAGCATCAGACATTTTAGTGATCTGGGTGAAGCTATTAAGGTCTTTAGTGATGCTTATGACGATGTTGGATGCTGCAGAATTGGTGTGCAGAGAAGAGGTGAACAAAGGTGGAGTTCCACTCTTCTGAAGGATTTTGATATCTCTATCATCACCATCGTTACTGGACTCTGCACAAATGTCTGCACTTCTACCATCAAGGCTGGTATTTACAATGCCAATTAACCCTGATTGAAGGATCCCACCAGCCATATGTGAGGCTTTCATTTGAAACTCATCAGTACATAGTTTGTCAAAGGCTGTGGATTTAAGACTTCTAGAGGATGCCTCCTCCTCATCATTGTTGATCTCACCATGCAAATTGTCCTGTGTATTGACAGCATAGTCATCAACAGATAAATATGATTTGGAGGCGGCAAGGACGTCAATCTGAGAAACAACGGCATCCAAAAGCTTGGACAGGTCTTCTGTATCTCCTTTTAGGCTAGAGAGGCATTCCTCCATGGATTCCTCAGAGTGATACACAGTGAGGATCTGACTAATGACCTCCTTGGTACAGGTTTGAAGGTCCGCTTGGATTTCAAGAGAATCCCTATTACAAGTCACCTGAGAATCTAAACTTTCACTAGGAGCCTGTTTGAGAGTCTCATCATGTATTGGTGTAACACCATCGATGACCTTTACAGAGTCTTGGCAGGGAGTGAGAAAACGCCTCAGCATTTCTCAAAATCTATGATATATAATACGAGCCGCATGAAGGGTGCTCACTTTTGAAATTCTGAAATTTTCAGAGTGATGTGCCTGCATGGACTGAACAATAGTCTCCACATCTGTTACAAAAGTGTCCAGCAATTTAGATGCTTCAGAGTCTCCCAGTAAGCTGTTTGTAAAGGGGTTGACAGATCTCAGAGCTTCGCTCACTGCCTTTCTAGCCTTTGTCTGGAAAGACACACTGGAGAGTTTCTTCATATTTATAACTGGAAGACTCAGGGTAGATTCACTGTTGGTGGTGCTGTCCTGCAGACCAAGTGGAAAAGTGAGATGGGAGAGACATTGTTCACTGTCTAACAACTCAGATGGTGAGGGGGAACACGAACTGGTGAAATCATTCAAGTCAGACATGATGCCATCCACGAATAGAATGGCCTCCAGAGACTCTTCAGAATCACACTCTCCAACAGAAGATGAGAACTTCTCCATCACCTCAGTCTTATACAAGACAAGAACCTGGCTGGCAATCGCTATTGTGGTGTCAAGGAGGACTTGGTCTTGCAAATACTTTTTGAGAGCCAAGAGAGGTTTTGGGGTCTCACTTTGTCCTTTTTGTTCATTGTTCTCACCTATCCGAGGAGTTGGACTAGATGATATAGTGCCAGAACAACATGATGTACAACCCCTGAATCTTTTAACAATCTCCCGGATCGATTCAGTGGCCTTGGTCTGAAACTCCTCAGTGAGTAGTCTATCCATACTTTGTGTTGACAGACGAAGACTAGATTTGGCACCTTTGATATTGAGGTTGCTCTCTCCTTGTTTTAGCATCTCCTCAGGACTTTTACAAGCTTCAAGCATCTTCATATGGTCAGCAACAACACAAAGCAGTTCCCTCTTGTCGGGGTCATTTTCTTCCTTATTGCTGAAGTTCAAAACAGTGCCACTGAGGGCTGTCATGACCTGTCCTGTTAAATGTGTCATATCCACCTCAACACCATCCTCTCTGAGAACAACAATCTGCTCAACACTCTTCCCATTAATATACATCTGAAGTATGTTGGAAACGCCAGACACCATCTCCTCAACAACCTTGGTTCTGGAGACACCACCACTGGCAAAAATAACAGGGGACATTCGGCCAGAGATGGGAGTTTGGATGGCCACAGAGATTATGGAATTGACGTTCTTTGACACTTCAACAATAACCCGGGATAGACTTTGAGTGTCTACCTGGTCCTCTCTTTGGATACAGAGGACATTGTTCAGCGACTCTTTGAAGGAATCCTGGACACCAGTGAGGAGACTGTCCTCAGTAATCCCAAAAAGTCCCTGAGTGGCTCAGATTATATAGACTCACCATCTCCCTGAGTATTTTGCAACACTGTCTGAGACCTTTGAGAATACAAAGCAAACAATACAGCATTCCATATTCAATAGTAGACACGGTAGTGACATTAATACATCATTCAGTAATCAATAAAATTGGTCATTAAGAGTAAACTGTTATACAGATAACAAAACATATTTTCACAAAATGGGTTATGAATAGTTAGGTGAAACCGGTTTCTTTAGGAATGACTGAACATACCCATTACGTGAGGAGCTTGATTTGGCCGTGCAAGACCTTGAGGATTTGCTGCTGCCTCTCTTGCGAACCTTCAGGTTTGTGCTAGAGGATCTCTCTGATTCTGTCAGAGACTTGCTGGATACTGGAGACACATGGCTGTATATCCGTACAAAACGGAAAATTGCAGGGATGATGACCTCCAGGATGGCCTCAGATACAAACCGCACAATCTCCAGGCACATCTCTGCAAGCAATGCCCTCATCACCTGTAGGACCGAAACAGCGTAGGTAGATTACTCATAGCCGGGCTCTGAAACCAAGCTCCTCGAAGAGATACCAACAATCTCACATATGTTCATGAGAATCATGAAAGTGGCATACATTGGAAAGCATGAAAAGCAGTAGGCTACTAAAAATCTCTTTGAATGAAACTGTTTGTGATAATGTGGATGATACTGTAGATAGATAAAAGGTTTGTATCTAATATTCTTGAAACATCTATTAATATATCTATTAATCATGTTCAGGGTTAAGGGACTTACAGGGTCCATCCTGCCAATGCTTAACTGCCTCCATTGCCTATAGGAGATAATTAGATGTTTTTAGCACCAAAAAGCACACCAACACACATACAATTTATAAAATCCTCCAGATGACATTGCATTCAAATACTACAATAGAAGTTTGGACATACTCCTCAGTAAGTTTTTCCAGAAACCGGATGATAATCGGGTTGAAAGCATCCGGATCGATTGGCGGGAGGTCAAGAGCCCTGGTCTGACAGGCCCTGGAGACACACTCACTTAGGATCTTCTCATTAGATTGTCCCTGGTGAGATGTCCCCTGAACTGCCATCACAGAGAATTCCACAGATGTAGAGGGACCTGTGTGCAAAGCAGCATTCACCAAGGTAAAGAAGTCAGAAAACATGTAACCTCCTGAGGCAAATATGTATTAGCCAACTTTGTGTACTTTGTGAAGTTAAGTACCCAAGAAAGTATAACATGTGCACTCTGCTATTAGTCCTCTGCTCAATAGATGTCCATACTAAATTACATTTACATGCAAAAGGATTACATTCAGTGAAATTAGAGTTTCATTTATGACCTGCATCAGTGATCTGCTCCACTTTGTTCTCTTGGTCCTCTTGGCCTAAAAAGACAATACAGTCAATGATATACACGTAGATACTGTATGAAGCCATTCCAATACAGCCCTTTGAGTAGAGCAAGGGTAAGACTGATTGCAGGGCTGTCCCCGACAAAAAAAATATTTGTCGACCGAGAGTCATCCTGTTCTAATGTTAAAATGTATTTTTCCATATCAGACACAGCCTATGTGTTTGAATACAATCACCTACATAGGCACTGAGCTTGGCTGATGCTTTAAGCACACTGTTTAATTAAATAATTAAGACACACAAATGACTCAAGAAAGAGCCCGATGGTGACACTGTATTAAAAGAAATGACAACGAGTGCCTGTGTGACAGGTGCACGTTGTCTCGCTCTCCTCCCTACTGCAGCGAAAAGGCACCACATAACAGCAACTGTTTATTGTGCTGTCCATGCTGAAGACGCAATATCATTTCAGCCATTTAGTTTCTTCCTTACAGTTCTGGAAACGTCTTCTTTACAGTTCTGGAAACTTCTTCTTTACAGTTCTGGAAACGTTAGAGTGTTTTCTATCCTAATCTGACAATTATATGCATATTCTAGTGTCTGAGGCTGAGAAATAGGCCGTTTCAAATGGGTATGTTTTTTAACCAAAAACGAAAATACTGCCCCCTACGCGCAAAAGGTTAAGCAAATGTTAAGCAATACCAGTCTGTTCTAACGACTAAAAATTATAAAGCCATTATTACAGCATAGCAAATATTAAAAACAGCCGAATCTGTGAAATTGCTTAATTCAACATTTTGCCGGTGCATGAGGCTTGGTGCTCACAGAATCAGTAGGCTATTAAACAAATACTCAAACAGGCAATAGAAGCTGTCTTACTCCTGTATATATGTATACAGTACCAGTCAAAAGTTTGGACACACCTACTCATTCAAGGCTTTTCTTTATTTGTACTATTTTCTACATTGTAGAATAATAGTGAAGACATCAAAACTATGAAATAACACATATGGAATCATTTAGGTACCAAAAAGTGTTAAACAAATCAAAATAGATTTTATATTTGAGATTCTTCAAAGTAGCCATCCTTTGCCTTGATGGCAGCTTTGCACACTCTTGGCATTCTCTCAACCAGCTTCACCTGGAATGCTTTTCCAACAGTCTTGAAGGAGTTCCCACCTATGCTGAGAACTTATTGGCTGCTTTTCCTTCACTCTGTGGTCCAATTCATCCCAAAACAAAACAATTGGGTTGAGGTTGGGTGATTGTGGATGTCAGGTCATCTGATGCAGCCCTCCATCACTCTCCTTCTTGGTCAAATAGCCCTTACACAGCCTGGAGACGCAAACCAGATGGGATGGCGTATCACTGCAGAATACTATGGTAGCCATGCTGGTTAAGTGTGCCTTGAATTCTAAATAAATCACAGACAGTGTCACCAACAAAGCGCCCCCACATTATCACACCTCCTCCATGCTTCATGGTCGGAACCACACATGCGGAGATCATCTGTACGCCTACTCTCACAAAGACATTGTTGGAATTTGGACTTATCAGACCAAAGGACAGATTTCCACCAGTCTAATGTCCATTGCTTGTGTTTCTTGGCCCAAGCAAGTCTCTTCTTATTGGTGTCCTTTAGTAGTGCTTTCTTCGCAGCAATTTGACCATGAAGGCCTGATTCACGCAGTCTCCTCTGAACAGTTGACGATGAGATGTGTCTGTGACTTGTACTCTGTGGAAACATTTATTTGGCCTGCAATGTGAGGTGCAGTTAACTCTAAAGAACGTATCCTCTGCAGCCGAGTTAACTCTGTCTTCCTTTCCTGTGGCGGTCCTCATGAGAGCCAGTTTCATCATTATGCTTGATGGTTTTTGCGACTTGATGGTTTTTGCACTTGATGAAAAGTTCTAAGTTCTTTAAATTTTCCGGATTGACTGAACTTCATGTCTTAAAGTAATGACGGACTGCTGTTTTTCTTTGCTTATTTGAGCTGTTCTTGCCATAATATGGACTTGGTCTTTTACCAAATAGGGCTATCTTATGTATACCAACACTACCTTGTCACAACACAACTGATTGGCTCAAATGCATTAAGAAGGAAAGAAATTCCTTTACTTAATTTTTTAACAAGGCACACATGTTAATTTATGAAATGCATTCCAGGTGACTACCTCATGAAGCTGGTTGAGAGAATGCCAAGCGTGTGCAAAGCTGTCATCAAGGCAAAGGGCTACTTTGAAGAATCTCAAATGTAAAATATATTTTGATTTGTTTAAAAAAAAATTGATACCTACATGATTCCATATGTGTTATTTCATAGTTTTGATGTCTTCACTATTATTCTACAATGTAGAAAATAGTAAAAATAAAGAAAAACCCTTTCGACTGGTAATATATACACTGCTCAAAAAAATAAAGGGAACACTAAAAAAACACATCCTAGATCTGAATGAATGAAATATTCTTATTAAATACTTTTTTCTTTACATAGTTGAATGTGCTGACAACAGAATCACACAAAAATTACAATGGAAATCAAATTTATCAACCCATGGAGGTCTGGATTTGGAGTCACACTCAAAATGAAAGTGGAAAACCACACTACAGGCTGATCCAACTTTGATGTCATGTCCTTAAAACAAGTCAAAATGAGGCTCAGTAGTGTGTGTGGCCTCCACGTGCCTGTATGACCTACCTACAACGCCTGGGCATGCTCCTGATGAGGTGGCGGATGGTCTCCTGAGGGATCTCCTCCCAGACCTTGACTAAAGCATCCTCCAACTCCTGGACAGTCTGTGGTGCAACGTGGCGTTGGTGGATGGAGCGAGACATGATGTCCCAGATGTGCTCAATTGGATTCAGGTCTGGGGAACGGGCGGGCCAGTCCATAGCAGCAATGCCTTCCTCTTGCAGGAACTGCTGACACACTCCAGCCACATGAGGTCTAGCATTGTCTAGCATTAGGAGGAACCCAGGGCCAACCGCACCAGCATATGGTCTCACAAGGGGTCTGAGGATCTCATCTCGGTACCTAATGGCAGTCAGGCTACCTCTGGCGAGCACATGCACATTTGTGGCCTGCTGGTGGTCATTTTGCAGTGCTCTGGCAGTGCTCCTCCTGCTACTCCTTGCACAAAGGCGGAGGTAGCGGTCCTGCTGCTGGGTTGTTGCCCTCCTACGGCCTCCTCCACGTCTCCTGATGTACTGGCCTGTCTCCTGGTAGCGCCTCCATGCTCTGGACACTACGCTGACAGACACAGCAAACCTTCTTGCCACAGCTCGCATTGATGTTCCATCCGAGCTGCACTACCTGAGCCACTTGTGTGGGTTGTAGACTCCGTCTCATGCTACCACTAGAGTGAAAACACCGCCAGCATTCAAAAGTGACCAAAACATCAGCCAGGAAGCATAGGAACTGAGAAGTGGTCTGTGGTCCCCACCTGCAGAACCACTCCTTTATTGGGGGTTTCTTGCTAATTGCCTGTTGTCTATTCCATTTGCACAACAGCATGTGAAATTTATTGTCAATCAGTGTTGCTTCCTAAGTGGACAGTTTGATTTCACAGAAGTGTGATTGACTTGGAGTTACATTGTGTTGTTTAAGTGTTCCCTTTATTTGAGCAGTGTATATGGATGATTTACAAAGCCAGGCACATTTAACAATTAGGCTTTTGATTATAGACCTAATTTAGTTGGGTTTTCCTCTCTCCTCAATTTTCTTAGACAATTAGGCTAAGGCCAGGGCTGTTTCCCCGTCTCTGCTACTGCTGCTGCCTCTGCAGCATTGTTCTCAATCCCAATATGCTGGTTAACTTTGTTATTATGCACATAGCAACATAGGAAAGGGCGGCAATTCTACGGAGGGCGGCAATTCTACGGAGCACTGAAGATATCACAAATATCCAAATATCACAAATATCACAAATATCCACATCTCTGCTCAATCTATTCCCTTACCTTGACTTTATTTATTTTCACGGCATCCTGCTGCATCTGAGGCAGGGGATCCTTCTTCACCTTTTCCTCATCTTCATCATTCTGATTATCAACAAAATCTCTCTCAGCCGCATCACTATCAGTGTTCTGTTCAACTGTGGACCTGTTGGCACTGGTCCTCCTTTTGGTCTAAAAAGACAATACAGTCAATGACATACTGTATGTTGCTATACAGGCCTTTGAGAAGAGCTACAGTAAACCATTGGTGATTGAATATTAAAAGATGGAAGTCTGTTGTAAGGACAATTTACCCTCCAACCTCACAACAACATGTTATATGGCATATTGGACAGGTTTAAAGTGTGGACATGTAAGACCCCAGATTTCCCTTTCTCTCCTCAGTCTATTCTCTCACCTTAACTTTTCTCCTTGTCACAGCCTTCAGCTCGATCTGAGGCAGGGGATCCTTCACTTCACTATCTTCTGGATAGTTTAAACCCAGGATATCATTCTTCATTTTCTGGACTTGACCTTCCAAACTTTGATGATCATGTGGATCATCTTCATTTAAACTCTGATTGGAAGAAATTAGACCATTCTTTAAATGCTCATGGATATGGACAATATACCACAGCTAAGAGCTGTTCTTACACGTGACACAAAGCACAGTTATTATAAACTGGTTACCAACTTAATTAGAAGAGGACAAATAAATGTTTTACGCTCTGATATACCATAGCTTTCAGCCAATCAGCATTCAGGGCTCAAAACACCCAGTTTATAATGGCCAATATATAAAAAAAATAACAGAACAGGTCTTCGCTATAAATACACATAGATTCTATTGCCTGATTTCAAGATTCGTAATTAATGCGTTCTGGAGTCACCTATTATTATTATAATTTAGGTAGAATTATGATAGCCTACTACTGTTATCTTTGCAAGGATCATATTTGACGGTAGGGGTGCCGCAAGTAGTGGCAGCTGGGTGGCGGTGTGGGCTAATATTATCATTTTTAATATTGTAAAAAAATGTATGCATTATAATAACCTATGGGACATAGGTTATTATAATGCATACATTTTTTTACAATATTAAAAATGATAATATTAGCGGCACATTAACGTTAGCCCACACCGCCACCCAGCTGCCACTACTTGCGGCACCCCTACCGTCATGTCCTGTAAACCCTGTGGTTCCTGACGCAGCATAAAAAAAGACGGTGGAGCTGTTCCTGCACCACTGCATGGGGCTTCTCTGTTAGCAATTCATAGGCTTACCTTATTATCCTCCATGGTTAAAGTCTATGGCTGGAGCCTATGTTCCCATCATGTAAAACTTTACCAAGTGATTACCAAAGAGATAAACTATCGCATTTTATACGGTAACTCAGCCAACGTCATAATGTGAATGCACTTTGACGTAATAAAACAACTTCAGGGATGATCTGTCAATCAATGCAATCAGCGACGCAATACTGGATCCCCATACCACTAAAAAGACCACTCGAAACAATAAATACTGGTGTATTAGCTACGTTTCCGTTTTTTTGTACAATAATGTGATGAGACAACAAATAAATAAGTAAACAACAGCCGTCACCAATGATGAGCAATACATAACATTGTAAATAACAATGCGTTCTTAACTGACTTGCCTCGTTAAATAAGGTTAAATCATTTTAAAAAATATTTAAAAATGCAGTAATTTGAGAAGGACGCTTGATGGCGACTACGAACCAGTTTTGAATAAACGAGGACAGAAACATGCCATGTGTTGTTGGGTCAGAGGCGAAGGGTCATAGTTGAAATGAGAAAAAATGGTGGCGCACGCAGAAATACACGTGGTTCACCCTGGTGGCAACAAAATAAACTTCAGAGACAGTTATTACAAATGATTCCAACTACATTGTAGCTGACATGAGCTAAACCTGAATTAACTGTATGACACAAGTATGTCATGGATGCAAACTGTAGCCCTGGCTAGCTACTGTGGCTAGCACGTTAGCTAACGTGTTACTGTGTAGCTACAACACAAGTATTCTAATCTTGAGAGAAACGTAACGTTGACTATTGTTGTCTGTGGTCCTGCAAGAATTATGGGTTCGATTCCCGGGAGCACCCATACGTAAAATGTATTCGTGCATGGCCATTGCTTTGTCCCGCAACGAACTATTGTTGATACAGACGACTCTTTGCAGAAGCTTCCGTACGTGTCCTTGATCAACCAACTCAAACGAAAATAACGTTTCCACTTAACAGCGACATATTCAGTGTCTCTAGGAACAATACTTTGCGGGACGAAGCAAGCATGATCTTAGCAAAGTCGCTTTGGGTAAAAGTTATTACTAAATGGCTTATACACAGAACCAGTGCAGTGGTGGGAAAAGTACCCAATTATCATACATGACTGAGTCATTTTCTATTAAGGTATCTTTACTTTTACTCAAGTTAAAGTCACCCAGTAAAATACTAGAGTAATAGTCTAAAAGTATTTTGTTTTAAATATACTTAAGTATCAAAAATGTAATTGGATAAAATATACTTATAAACCTATAAATAATTTCAAATTCCTTATATTAATAAGCAAACCAGATGGCACCATATTCTTGTTTTTTTCATTTATGGATAGCTAGGGGCTCCAACACTGACATAATTTACAAATTAAGCAGATATAGATTAGAATGTTAGATTAGAACATTGTGCAAGGTTATTGTTCATTGTGCCAATGAAGCTGTTCTTATGCTACACCCTCGGGAGTGTGGTGTCAGGAAAATAACCTCACTCTCAACGTCAACAAAACAAAGGAGATGATCGTGGACTTCAGGAAACAGCAGAGGGAGCAACCCCCCTATCCACATCAATAGGACAGTAGTGGAGAAGTTGAACGTTTTAAGTTCCTCGGCATACACATCACGGACAAATTGAAATGGTCCACCCACACAGACCGCATGGTGAAGAAGGCACAACAGCGCCTCTTCAACCTCAGGAGGCTGAAGAAATTTGGCTTGTCACCAAAAACGGTCACAAACTTTTACAGATGCACAATCGAGAGCATCCTGTCAGGCTGTATCACCGCCTGGTACAGCAACTGCACAACGTATCACCGGGGTAAAACTACCTGCCCTCCAGGACACTTACACCACCCGATGTCACAGGATGGCAAAAAAGACCATCAAGGACAACAACCACCCGAGCCACTGCCTGTTCACCCTGCCTCAAAGCTGGGACCGAGAGACTGAAAAACAGCTTCTATCTCAAGGTCATCAGACTGTTAACCAGCCATCACTAACATTGAGTGGCTGCTGCCAACATACTGACTCAATCTCTAGCCACTTTAATAATTACAAATATGATGTAATAAATGCATCACTAGTCACTTTAAACAATGCCACTTTATATAATGTTTACATACCCTATATTACTCATCTCATATGTATATACTGTACTCTATACCATCTACTGCATCTTGCCTATGCCGTTTGGCCATCGCTCATCCATATATGTATATGTACATATTCTTATTTATTCCTTTACACTTGTGTGTGTATAAGGTAGTTGTTGTGAAATGTTTTGATTACTTGTTAGATATTACTGCACGGTCGGAACTAGAAGCACAAGCATTTCGCTACACTCGCATTATTAACATCTGCTTACCATGTGTATTTGATTGAATGTTTTCCCCATAAAACCTACCACTGCTTTGATTTCTAATTTGATCAGTATTGGTTTATGCTGTGTTAAAATTTGTGTTTAAGCAATAAACACATTTTTAAAAATCCCTATAGGCTGTCTCATCATCGTTGGTGATCAGGCCCTACCACAATCGTGTCATTGGCTAACTTAATGATGGTGTTGGAGTCGCAGGTGAACATGGAGTACAGGAAGGGACTAAGCAGGCACCCCTGAGGGGTCCCCGTGTTGAGGATCAGCATGGCAGATATGATGTTGCCTACCCTCACCACCTGGGGCGGCCTGTCAGGAAGTCCAGGATCCAGTTACAAATTGTTGCCTACCCTCACCACCTGGGGGGCGGCTCATTAGGAAATTACAGGATCCAGATGCAACTGGTTTCAAGTGGCCAAGAGAACTCATGTGATCTCCTACTGCTAACTAGTGGATGAACTGGGAATCAGACAGGGGAATATTTATATCAATGGATAGGTAGAGACTTCAGCTTTCTTCTCATGTGTATATCCTGTAAAACGAAAAACTTTGCACAAACCCCGCGCTTTTAAAATGGCTATGTTCCTATGGAAATGTGCACATGTTTAGAGAGAGTAATTGTTTACATATTTTATGTCAAACCTAGACTTTCAAACCTCTTATTCCCCAGCAACTTACAATTTGGACCTCCACCGTATCTCGGGCTCTGTAATAGTCACATTGTTTCTGACGATTATCAGAATCCCACAGTTCTTAGCTTTCTAACAGTACTTAACTGTCGTTCTGCCCCTGAGCAAGGGAGGTAACCCACTGTTCCCTGGGCGCGGATGACGTGAATGTCGATTAAGGCAGACCCCGCACATCTCTGATTCAGAGGGGTTGGGTCAAATGCGTAAGACACATTTTAGTTGAATGCATTCAGTTGCACAACTGACTAGGTATTCACCTTTCCTTTTCCGTAAGCATGTTTCTGTAAGGACCGAAATGTACTTTATGAGGGCAGAATACAATATTATGCATCGTTTATAAAATGCCACCAGAGGGCGTCAGAGTTGAACAGGTTAAGAACAGCTATGACTACAGACAAACAGGTATTCGTTGGTAATAGTACTTTAAGGAATGAGCAGCAGTAAAAGGGTGACCCAGACTCACCCTGGTTCTTGAGGGTTGAAGACAGTGAAAAATGATCATTAAGTAAATGGGACTTTTCAATTCTTCAATCACTATGAGCTCTCCCTCTGCCTGCCATTTGGCTGATCAGAAGCCTTCTGCTCTTTCTTACTCACATGAACAGGAGGAATGGCCTCTGGGGTAACCTCCTCCTCTATCTAATGCCTCTTCCACCTCCTCTTTCTGACTGTGTTCGACTGAGGTCACTCGTTCTCTCTCCCTGGGTGTTGGATAGTTCCTCCTCCTCTGTGTCTTTGTGATGGTGGAGGGAGTTATCCTGTTCCGGCTTCCTCTAAGGGTGTGCACCGTAATCTCTTTCGGTGTGTTGAGGGGTTCAGTGGTTTTGGAGGGAGTCTGAAGTTCGATCTCTAGAGATGAGTGTGGGGTCTGTCAAATCAAATGTATTTTTATCCGCTGATATCTCAAAGTGCTGTACAGAAACCCAGCCTAAAACCCCAAACAGCAAGCAATGCTAGGAAAAACTCCCTAGAAAGGCCAAAACCTAGGAAGAAACCTAGAGAGGAGCCATGCTATGAGGGGTGGCCAGTCCTCTTCTGGCTGTGCCGGGTGGAAATTATAACAGAACATGGCCAAGATGTTCAAATGTTCATAAATGACCAGCATGGTCAAATAATAATAGTCACAGTAGTTGTCGGGGGTGCAGCAAGTCAGCACCTCAGGAGTAAATGTCAGTTGGCTTTTCATAGCCGATTATTAAGAGTACCTCTACCATCCTGCTGTCTCTAGAGAGTTGAAAACAGCAGGTCTGGGACAGGTAGGACGTCCGGTGAACAGGTCAGGGTTCCATAGCCACAGGCAAAACAGCTGAAACTGGAGAAGCAGCACGGCCAGGTGGACTGGGGACAACAAGGAGTCATCATGCCAGGTAGTACTGAGGGATGATCCTAAGGCTCAGGTCCTCCGAGAGAGAGAAAGAAAGAGAGAATTAGAGAGAGCATACTTGTGTTTGTGTTGATGTTTTTTTATTTTATTTAAACAGGGAGTCACACTGAGATTAAACATCCATTTTACCACAGTGCCCTGTAAAAGCTGTAAAAGCTGAAGTCATATTGAACAACTACCAGAGAGAACCTTCTCTACATAGGAATTGCATACCATATTTTTTTCCATACATCAAAATAATACTTTATTGTCAATCAGCAATTACTAACTTAGATAAGGCCTCAACAAGGCCCCAGTTAATGGTTGAAAATAACTTATTTACACTGAGTGTATAAAACATTAAGAACACCTGCTCTTTCCATGACATATGCTGACCAGGCGAATCCAGGTTAACGCTATAATCCCTTATGGATGTCACTAGTTAAATCCACTTAAATCAGTATAGATAAAGAGGAGGGGAAAGGTTTAAAAAATATATTGTAAAAGCTTGAGACAATTGAGACATGGATTGTGTATGTGTGCCATTCAGAGGGTGAATGGGCAAGACAAAATATTTAAGTGCCTTTAAACAGGTTATGGTAGTAGGTGCCAGTGGTACCAGTTTGTGTCAAGAACTGCAACGCTGCTGTTTTTTTACGCTCAACAGTTTCCTGTGTGTATCAAGAATGGTCCACCACTCAAAAGACATACAGCCAACTTGACACAACTGTGGGAAGCATTGGAGTCAACATGGGCCAGCATCCCTGTGAATGTTTTGTACACTCAGTACATTAATAGTATTGGTACGTGTTCTTGCCGTAACCTGTAAAGCTGGAGCAGCCTGCGAGGCAGGGGGAGGTGTAGGTGATGCCGTTGTCTGAACACTCAGGGTCCCACTCCCCAGCCAAGCAGGAGCAGTCTCTGTTACACTCTGACAACAGGCTGCCATCGTACACCAGGGGACCTGGGGGACAGAGAAAATGGCTGGTAATAATGATGTTTAAATAATTGTTGCTGAACTATCATTGACACAGGCACAGTGACAAAACAGCCAGGAATCCTGGCTCTGTAACAACCATACTGTATATTCCCACAAGAGGGAGCCCCGGCACAAGCCCATGTGTGTTTTGGTCTAGCTCTCCCTCATATTCCACTGATCAAAACGTTTGTTTTTATCAACCCACCAACCAACCAATCAGATGTCATATTTACTCGTTGTAGGACACGGACAGACCAGCCACCTGAACGTTGTCACACTTAGTGCCAGACTGCAGAGGGAGGAGGAGGTAGGCCATGAAGGAGGTGACGAAAGACAGCTGGGCTCCAGACACAACGCCAAGCTTATACCTCTTCATCAGTAGACCTCCCAGGAATATCCCCACTGCACCCACAGGCAGGTTCAACTCACCTGGAAAAGTTATACTCACACGTCTTTAGTGCTACCAGTGTGCTGGAGTTTCATTTCCACTCATGTTCAACAAACCTACAGGGGATGGGAGAGAACAAAAAAAGTGTATTTAATGCCATTCAACATCAGTGCTGACAGGAGGGAACATTTCAGTTGGAGCATGTCCAGGTTTCTATGGCTTCGTTGAGACAGGCAGCCCAATTCAGTCATTGTTTTGAGTAATTGTTGTAACTTTAATGTGTTCATGTATAAGTTAATTCATTGAGCTGTAATTAAAGATATTTCTTTACAGTTACATATGTAATTGTATTGGTTAGTATTGAATTACGCTTTTGACTGCAAGTTCCAGAATGCCTTGCGACAGGAATGAGAGTGAGAACGCGCCAGTTATGTGCAGGTGCAAAGTGATTAGGCTGACCTTTCCGCTAGCATCTTACCTGCATTGCTCTGTAGAATCTAAAGTTCTTAAATGTAACGTGAACAAGTAATATTACTAAAATATGCACCCCGACGTCCCGAGTCATTACTTTGAAGACAGTTATTCTAAAAGTAATTGCTCTTTTGACCAATCAGATATGCTCTGAAAAAGAGCTGATACGAACATATCTAACGTGATAATTTCCCATCATTATTGAACAGGCTAATGGGTCTCCAGTTGTCTATATAAAGAGTATCCTTATTAAGTTTGGGAATCAAAGTAATTACACCTTGTTTTAAGGATGCCAGGAACTCCCCTTTTCTATTGATTCTTGAAACATAGCAAGAATGAAAGGAATCAATTTATCATTGAATGCTTTATAAAACCCGCTTATTAAACCATCATTTCCAGGGGACCTATTGTCCTTAAGGCTTTTAATACAGTATTTTATCTCAATTTCAGATAACTCATCATCACAAAAATCCCTGAAATCATTATCTATCTTCTTAGCAATGTTTGCAACACGTCATGCTCTTATCAACTGAGCTACGAAGGAGCACGTCGAAGTCACTAGAATGATGACAAGCAATTTTAAGGGATTCTAAAGGGAATCAGAATTCTCATCTTATCTTTTTTATTTGTTTGTTTTGTTTTATTAACAACAAATCAGTACATAAAGCACATGAGAGAACACAAGCAGATTGTATGTATGCTGTATATGTATATATGGATTGTATATACATGTATATGTATATATGTGTATATGAAATTTGGCCAAAAGAATAATGAAATTAATTACATAAAAATTATTCCGCTTATTTCTATTGTATGTAAAGAATCCAAACAGTACATCTCTCCACAATAGTGTAAAATCTTCATAAATGTGTTCAATTATAAACCTACTGATGTCTTGCCACAGTTTTCTTACATGCATACAATGCCAAAAAAAGAATGCACAACTGTTTCTGGGTGGTCATTACAAAAGGAGCAATTTGAGTTGATGTTTTCCTTAAACTTCTTCATATAGTGGTTGGCAGGATAATATTTATGAATAATTTTAAAGGAAACTTCCTTAATTTTGTTAACAAGTAGGTATGTGTGTGGCAACATCCAAACTTTTTTCCAACAGCTTATTAAACCATCATTTTGTCTTGTTTTCCCACACACCTGGTTTACATTAACCCTCTGTTCCCCCCATGTCTCTGTCTCTGTTATTTCAACCCATATTCTGTTGTTCTGGGTGCCTTTGGTTTTCTCCTCATTAAACTGCTCCCGTTATAACCCAGTTCTGCTCTCCTACGCCTGACTTCCCTGCAGCCCATTACGCACCTCCTAAAAGATCAATATCTTAGGTCTTGTACCATTGATTTTTCCAAGCGCTGGGATGCGCAGAACTTAGAACGTGGAGTTAATGAAATGCCCAGGAAATGGCACAGAAAATGTGGGGCGGCCTCTCCATAAAAGTCAATGGCCACACACCAAGACATGGATTTGACAGTCAAATGATTACTTAAATAGCAGTCAACTGTTGTCACTGTTGTTATTCTATAGAGGGTCGTGATTCGTTTAGGTTAACTAACAAAAAAAGTGGTCTGGTCCCTTTTCCATGATGAAAGCCTCCCGAAATTAAAATCCAATATTCCAAAATATAGATATAAGCCTTCAAGAACTCATCTAACCAGCTTCTTCAGGGCCAACCAGTCCCCCTGTCGCCCTGAAACCCAACCCCCATAAGAAGAAGCCCAAATACGACCTGCCCTTCCCCAGTATACATACAAGGTCAGGGGACAACACTGGTTTTTCATCTTGTAGTTCAACTTGTTTTCTACACAGTTTAAAGGGATAGTTCATCCAAATTACAAAATGACTTAAGTTACGTTTACATTTCATTTGAAATCCAATGCATCCAAAGTGTACATTAGTCTTTCCTGGTTCATAACATATTTTTTGGTCCCTTTCAGATCACAGCCATGTCAACAGTGGGCGTCAGGCTTGTAAGAGACATGAATTATCTGTGAGATTCAGTGAACAAGGCTAGAAGGTGAGATTCCATCTCTCTTAACTGCTCATTGTACTGAATAGATAATCATGAGCTAACATTGTACCACCTTATTTGCTGTAACAGACAGTTAGTATTCTAGGGAAGCAAGGCATTTGTGTAGAATGTGCATTGTAGAGTATGTTCTTTGCATTCTTTATCATGTATTTCTCATAGAAAGAGTCTGTTCTAGTCATTCATCTAATCTTGTCATTCGATTTCTATGGTATTTCTCTCCATTAGGACTGGGTATTGGCTCCTACGGGTTACTCTGCCTTCTACTGTGATGGAGAATGCCTCTACCCTCTGTGTTCCTGCATAAACTCCACCACCCACACTATGATCCAACTAGTGGTCAGTATGCACTACTACACCCTCCCTCACATGAACGCTCACATTACTGGTTTCAGTGGGAAAGACGGGAAATGTTTCAGACATTAATGGCAAGATACCGAAGTTACCGGAGTCTACAATGGCAGACTTTTAATGTAGGGATAGTGAGAAGTAACATTCAAGACTGAAGCAATTATCCCCTCTAGTGGTATACTTCATACTGTACCAGGTTACTACACACACTGATAATACAAAACATTGAGGACACCTGCTCTTTCCATGACATATACTGACCAAGTTAAAGCTATGACCCCTTATTTGATGTCACTTGTTGAATCCACTTCAATCAGTGTAGATGAAGGGGAGTTAAAGAAAGATTTTAAAACCTTGAGAGAATTGAGACATGGATTGTGTGTGTCATTCAGAGGGTGATTCAGCAAGAGAAAAGATTTAACTGTCTTTGAACGGGGTACGGTAGTAGGTGCCAGGCGCACCGGGTTAAGTGTGTCAAGAACTGCAACACTGCGGGTTTTTTTCATGCTCAACAGTTTCCCATGTGTCTCAAGAATGGTCCACCACCCAAAGGACGTCCAGCCAACTTGACACAACATGGGCCAGCATCCTTGTGGAACGCTTAGGGCAGCTTGTCGAGTCCATGCCCAGAGGAAATTAGGCTGTTCTGAGGGGAAAAGAGTGTGCAACTCAATATTAGGAAGATGTTCCTAGTCTATTGTGGACTCAGTGTATGTCATCCTACATGTTTTTAAATAGTACATTATTTTTTTATTTAACTAGGCAAGTCAGTTAAGAACAAATTCTTATTTTCAATGATGGCCAAGGACAAGTGGGTTAACTGCCTGTTCAGGGGCAGAACTACAGATGTGTACCTAGTCAGCTCAGGGGTTTGAACTTGCAACTTTCCGGTTACTAGTCCAACGCTCTAACCACTAGGCTACCCTGCCGCCCCAGTATCACAAACCACTGTACAAAACCATATAAAGTGTGGGCCTGTAGTATCTGTAAATCAACTAAACATAGTTTTTTATTTCCATATGCAGATAATAAAGCATCATTGTTCATGTAATATTCTAATATATGCATTATACCTCCAGGAAGAAGAAATGGTCATAAATCAAATAGATGAAAAGACAGAAACAAAAATGTTTTTGAACTACAACTTATTTTATTTTAAAATGTCAAATTCAGTGCAAAGTAATGTAGTGCATTGGTGTCTAGATCCCTGTTGGGTGGCAAAGTGTCACAATAATCCTGTGGGGAGAGAAAACAAGAGAATACATTACATTAATGGGTGTTAACTAATCAGGGTTCAACAAAGCACTTCAAGTCCTCAATTCCTTCAAAAGAGAGAGAGAAGGAGAAAGGAGTATGGTCCCTGCAGTAGGACTACATGCTGGCCATGAGGTTCTCCAAGTGGTACTCCAGGAGGCTGGAGAGCTCAGTGACCAGAGACTCTGGGTTAAAGTACCAGGCCAGCTGCTGGCCAAACATGTCATCAAGCAGAGCCATCAGCCCGCCTGAAGAGAACACCACACAACACATAGAAAATGGCTCTGAGTTACTAGCTTATCAAGAGGAGATAGACAATTAGAAATACTCCCCCTAAAATGGCATTGAAACCTGGTTAACCATGAATAAGGAAGTCAAAAGGAAGTACACTAAGAATATGGAAGTAAACAGGAAGTAACCTCTTGACTCTTACATTGAGCAGCAGCAGGTATCTATCAGCCTCTGGCTCCATGTTGGCAGCAGTGGGCAGGAAGGAGTACAGGAGAGCGTACAGACGCTCCACGAACCCACCAGGGTGCTAAAGGAAACAAAGGAGGAGAAAAGAGAATAGAAGAGATGAGGAACTTAAGTGAAACTGCTAATAGAGAGACATCAAAACATGTTCCAGTGAGATGCTACTTACCACCATCAGGGACTTCTGAGCTGTCATCATCCCAAACAGCACCAGCTCAAAGAGGACATCTATCATGTTCACATGATGGATCTAGGACAAGAAAACACGTTTGGAGAAAATAGGAATGATTTCATAAATATCAGCTACTGTGATGTATAAAAGACATGCATGTGGAAGAACTCAGTGAGACTTGAAAGAGTTAATGAACTCACCTTTGCCTCAGCCAGCTCCCTATCAATGTCATTCCGCTTGGAGGGGTCACTCAGGTAGTCCACAAAGTCGTTATAGGTACGGATGAATTTGCCTCGTCCTATGACAAAGAAAAGAGCATCTTAGTGAACAGAACACATTTCCCCTCAGGGACGCGCTCTTTCCCTTGAAAGAGAGTGAGTTACCATGTGGTTGGCCTGAACAAGGCCGCCCAGGAGGACCTTTCCCGCCACAAACAGATGGTTCCTGCTCAGGGTGGAACCAAGCAGGGTCTAGGGAAGAGGGAAGAGTTAGGGTGAGACATCTTCCTCTTGTAGAACAAGAAGTCACAGAGACTAAAAGAACAGTGGGTCCACTCACAGTGAAGGCCTGGCGCAGGGAGACGAGCCTCAGGGCGATGTCCTCCACTCTCTTGGTGGTAAGGTAGAGGCTATGAAAGGGAGGGAATGAAGCATGTCAATCATTCGAGTCAATGGGGGATAACAGCATTATGACCACTATCCTTCAGCATTTGACAAGCTCAGACTACACAGACATTTAGAGGAACTCACTTTAGCAGAGGAACCTCCCTCTCCTCAGGCAGCAGGTCCTCCTCCCAGCCCAATTACAACAAAACAAGCATTCCAAATCAGTGACCAGTGCAATGACATAACAAATAATCGGTCAATGGAAGGATCTTAATGCTCCTAGTCAATAGTATGTGTGTGTAACGTCTGACCTCATAGCAGTTGTGGCCCTCAGGCTCTGGGTCAGTGAACTGCTGAGTGGTGGGAGTAGAGAAGGAGGCAGCCTCCGACCACGCTGAAGAGGAGAGAAGCCCGTCCAGCCCCATGTGGAGAGTGGCGTACACCACTGAGACATCAGTCTGCTGCTCAAAACACACACAACCACCTGTTTACCACACACACACACGTTATTAGAAAACACACCAAATCGAATGCAAAAATGCCCAGTAATGTCTAGTCTATATACATAGGAAATCGTTTATTTACCTGGTAGCAGCCAAGCGTCACGTCCACAGATATCTCATGGCGGAGGTGAGACGCATAGTGGGTCACCCTGCCAGCCACACACTGACAAAGAGAGAATACATATTAAGGCCAAATGGAATAAGTGAAGAAAAGCCTAATCTACTACTATTTCAGTAGTATTTATGTCTTACCTGGATCCAAGTGATGGACTGCACTTTGGTGGCACAGTAGGGGATGCCCTCTGGACTAAGCCTGGCTGTCTCCTTGGAGATGGCCCACACCAGTTGAGTCTCCAGGCCTCTCACCCTACTCACGTGGTGCATCCTCACCACCACCTGCTGTTGAGATAAACAACAAGACAACATCAACAAAACCACTTCGGCAATTGCTGTGACACATTTCCATCAAGATCAAATGACTGACAATATAGATTATGATTAGGTTGTTACAAAGACACATACCTGGGATCCCCCACGCATGTAGGTGATGATGGGGCTGATGAACTGGAAAGTTCTCCAAGCTTTAACCACCGGACCGGCATTGTTCTGCACATTACAATACATTAATGTTGGAAACAGTAAACATTGTAACAGTGATGTGACTGTGTGTGTGTGTGGGGGGGGGGTCTGGGATATTTTTCAAACATAAAACTCCAAACTTTCAGAAAATTGTACCTCAAGGATAGTCTGCACATCTGGCACATCTGGCACATCCTCAAGGATGATAGCAGCATTCTGGACATCAAGGAGGACTGGCAGCTGTGGAACATCTGGCACATCATCCAATGGCACATCCAACTGGACCTCATCCAGGACAGTTGTTTCTAAAATGAGGAACATTGGAATATAAAATAAACTATTGTTAGGACATAAAAAAAAATAGCAAGATTTCTAATACTAGATAGCTAGGTAGCAAAAGTTGATTGCTTAGCAACAGTTACTAAAGTTAATGTTAGCTAGCAAGCTACAACATCTTGAGCACAAGCATTTTTGCCAAGTCTGAATGATAGAAATACACAACATTTCGCAAATTATAATGACATTGTTAAATGTAGTCAAAGAAGAGTTGTAAACTCCACATACCCTCTTCGAAGTCGCTGTCGCTGTCAACGATCACGAACCCTGCAAAACAGAAAAAGACAAGAAAAACAAGCCACAAATGAATTTGAACAACCTGTCGACGCAGTAGGCCGCCGACGTCCACGCACTCTCTCCGCCAGTCTTGAAAAGCACCCAGGCATTTTCCAGTCGATTGTTCTCAGGTCTCAAAAATCAAACAAGTTTGTTGTCAGCAGCAAAGTTGTTGTTTTCGCACAGAAAACGTTCCATAGAACGTCGGTTAGATGTCTCTTGGCAACACACGTTCGAAAATGATTGTTTACAAAATTGACAACTATGTTGCCATAGAAATTAGTTTGGAATTATGATTCCCTTTAGAATCCGTTAAAATTGCTTGTCATCATTCTAGTGACTTCGACGTGCTCCTTCGTAGCTCAGTTGATAAGAGCATGACGTGTTGCAAACATTGCTAAGAAGATAGATAATGATTTCAGGGATTTTTGTGGTGATGAGTTATCTGAAATTGAGATAAAAGACTGTATTAAAAGCCTTAAGGACAATAGGTCCCCTGGAAATGATGGTTTAATAAGCGAGTTTTATAAAGCATTCAATGATAAATTGATTCCTTTCATTCTTGCTATGTTTCACGAATCAATAGAAAAAGGGGAGTTACCGGCTTCCTTAAAACAATTTGTAATTACTTTGATTCCCAAACTTAATAAGGATACTCTTTATATAGACAACTGGAGACCCATTAGCCTGTTGAATAATGATGGGAAATTATCACGTTAGATATTTTCGCATCAGCTCTTTTTCAGAGCATATCTGATTGGTCAAAAGAGCAATTACTTTTAGAATAACTGTCTTCAAAGTAATGACTCGGGATGTCGGGGTTGATATTAACGCTTCTTTTAGTAATATTACTTGTTCACATTACATTTAAGAACTTTAGATTCTACAGAGCAATGCAGGTAAGATGCTAGCGGAAAGGTCAGCTTAATCTCACTCTCATTCCTGTCGCAAGGCATTCTGGAACTTGCAGTCAAAAGCGTAATTGACAACTGTGTTGTGTCACCAGATAGGCTGTATTAGGTTTCGCGTTCCGTTTGTTGTTTTTGTATTTATTAAGTTATTTCATGTATCGTCACCTTTTCTTCATTAAAGAACATGAGTAACCACCACGCTGCATTTCGGTCCGACTCTCTTTCAACAAATGAAGAACGCCGTTACAGAATCACCCACCACATACGGACCGAGCGGCGTGGTAACAGGCAGGAAAAGCGAAAGGAGGACGTTATGGACAGCAATGGCATGGAGTATACGACGTGGGAAGAAATCGACAGGTGGGCGGCCGACCCAGAGAGAGTGCAGGAGCCCGCCTGGGATTCGCTAGATCAGTGCGAAGAAGGCTATAGGCGAATGGAGTCGAAAAGGAAAACACGGCGGCGCAGAGCGAAACCCGAAAGTCACCCCAAAAAATGTATTGGGGGGGCTCAGAGGGAGAGTGGATGAGTCAGGTGTCAGACCTGAGCCAACTCTCCCTGTTAATCGTGAGGAGCAGCGATATAAGGACTTCTGGTCTTGGGAGATGATATTAGACGGAAGAGGACCCTGGGCTCAGCCTGGTGAATATCGCCGCCCCAAGGAGGAAGCAGAGGCAGCAGGAGATAGGAGCCGACGATACGAGGGAAACGGTTGGCAAGGAAGCCCGAGAAGCAACCCCCAAAAAATATTGGGGGGGGGGCTTACAGGGAGTATGGCTATGCCAGGTAGGAGACCTGCGCAAACTCCCTGTGCTTTCCGGTGGGCTAGAGAGACCAGGCAGACACCGTGTTATGCTATGGAGCGCACGGTGTTTCCAGTGCGGGTGCATAGCCCGGTGCGGTTCATACCAGCCCTTCGTATTGGCCGGGCTAGAGTGGGCATCGAGCCAGGTAAGCTTGGGCAGGCTCGGTGCTCAAGAGCTCCAGTGCGCCTGCACGGTCCGGTCTATCCAGAGCCACCTCCACACACCAGTCCTCCGGTAGCAGCTCCCCGCACCAGGCTTCCTGTGCGTGTCCTCGCTCCAGTATCACCAGTGCCCACACCACGCATCAGGCCTACAGTGCGCCTCGCCTCTCCTGCGCTGTCGGAGTCTCCCGCCTCTCCAGCGCTGTCGGAGCCTTTCTCCTCTCCTGTGCTGCTGGAGTCTCCCGCCTGTTTAGCGCAGCCAGAGACTTTCTCCTCTCCTGCGCTGCCGGAGCCTCCTGCCTGCATGAAGCAGCCTGAGCTGCCAGTCTGCAGGGAGCTGTCAGTCTGCAAGGAGCTGTCAGTCTGCAAGGAGCCGCCAGTCTGCAGGGTGCTGTCAGCCTGCATGGAGCAGTCAGAGCTGTCAGTCTGCATGAAGCAGCCAGAGCTGTCAGTCTGCAAGGAGCTGCCAGTCTGCAAGGAGCTGTCAGTCTGCAAGGAGCTGCCAGTCTGCAAGGAGCTGCCAGTCTGCAAGGAGCGGCCAGTCTGCAAGGAGCTGTCAGCCTGCATGGAGCAGTCAGAGCTGTCAGTCTGCAAGGAGCTGCCAGTCTGCAGGGTGCTGTCAGCCTGCATGGAGCAGTCAGAGCTGTCAGTCTGCATGAAGCAGCCAGAGCTGCCAGTCTGCAAGGAGCTGTCAGCCTGCATGGAGCAGTCAGAGCTGTCAGTCTGCATAGAGCAGCTAGATCCGCCAGTCAGCCATGATCTTCTAGATCTGCCAGTCAACCAGATTCTTCCAGATCAGCCTGTCAACCAGAATCTTCCAGATCTGCTAGTCAACCAGAATCTTCCAGATCTGCTAGTCAACCTGAATCTTCCAGATCCGCCAGCCAGCCAGGATCTACCGGAGCCTACTACCTACCTGAGCTTCATCTCAGTACTGGGCTTCCTCTCAGTACTGGGCTTCCTCTCAGTACTGGGCTTCCCCTCTGTTCCGGGCTGCCCCTCAGTTCCGGGCTGCCCCTCAGTTCCGGGCTGCCCCTCAGTCCCGGGCTGCCCCTCAGTCCCGAGCTGCTTCAGTCCCGAGCTGCCCCTCAGTCCCGAGTTGCCCCTCAGTCCCGAGCTGCCCCTCAGTCCCGAGCTGCCCCTCAGTCCCGAGCTGCCCCTCAGTCCCGAGCTGTCCCTCAGTCCCGAGATGCCCCTCAGTCACGAGCTGCTCCTCAGTTCTGTGGAGTTCTGGGTGAGGACTATCAGGCCATGGTCGGCGGCGAGGGTGGATTATCCCAGGACGCGAAGGGGAGGAACTAGGACATTAATGAAGTGGGGTCCACGTCCCGAGCCGGAGCCGCCACCAAGGACAGACGCCCACCCGGACCCTCCCTATGGTTTTTAGGTGCGTCCGGGAGTCCGCACCTTGGGGGGGGGGGGGGTTCTGTCACGCCTTGGTCATAGTGTTTTGTGTTTTTGTTATATATTTTGGTCAGGCCAGGGTGTGACATGGGTTTATGTGTTTGGTTTCGTATTGGGGTTTTATAGGATTTGGGATTGCTATGTTTAGGGGTGTGTCTAGCTAGGCTTGGCTGCCTGAGGCGGTTCTCAATCTGGAGTCAGGTGATTCTCGTTGCTTCTGATTGGGAACCGTATTTAGGTAGCCTGAGTTTCACTTTGTATTTCGTGGGTGATTGTTCCTGTCTCTGTGTTGTGTCACCAGATAGGCTGTATTAGGTTTCACGTTCCGTTTGTTGTTTTTGTATTTATTAAGTTATTTCATGTATCGTCACTTTTTCTTCATTAAAGAACATGAGTAACCACCGGTCCGACTCTCTTTCAACAAATGAAGAACGCCGTTACAGGCTGCCTGTCTCAACGAAGCCATAGAAACCTGGACATGCTCCAACTGAAATGTTCCCTCCTGTCAGCACTGATGTTGAATGGCATGAAATACACTTTTTTTGTTCTCTCTCATCCCCTGTAGGTTTGTTGAACATGAGTGGAAATGAAACTCCAGCACACTGGTAGCACTAAAGACGTGTGAGTATAACTTTTCCAGGTGAGTTGAACCTGCCTGTGGGTGCGGTGGGGATATTCCTGGGAGGTCTACTGATGAAGAGGTATAAAGCTTGGCGTTGTGTCTGGAGCCTAGCTGTCTTTCGTCACCCCCTTCATGGCCTACCTCCTCCTCCCTCTGCAGTCTGGCACTAAGTGTGACAACGTTCAGGTGGCTGGTCTGACCGTGTCCTACAACGAGTAAATATGACATCTGATTGGTTGGTTGGTGGGTTGATAAAAACAAAAGTTTTGATCAGTGGAATATGAGGGAGAGCTAGACCAAAACACACATGGGCTTGTGCCGGGGCTCCCTCTTGTGGGAATATTCAGTATGGTTGTTACTGAGCCAGGATTCCTGGCTGTTTTGTCACTGTGCGTATGTCAATGATAGTTCAGCAACAATTATTTAAACATCATTATTACCAGCCATTTTCTGTTCCCCAGGTCCCCTGGTGTACGATGGCAGCCTGTTGTCAGAATGTAACGGAGACTGCTCCTGCTTGGCTGGGGAGTGGGACCCTGTGTGTTCAGACAACGGCATCACCTACACCTCCCACTGCCTCGCAGGCTGCGCCAGCTTTACAGGTTACGACAAGAACACAGTACCAATACTATTAATGTACTGAGTGTACAATGCTGGCCCATGTTGACTCCAATGCTTCCCAAGTTGGCTGTATGTCTTTTGAGTGGTGGACCATTCTTGATACACATGGGAAACTGTTGAGCGTAAAAAACCCAGCAGCGTTGCAGTTCTTGACATAAACAGGTACCCCTGGCACCTACTACCATGCCCCGTTGAAAGGCATGTAAATATTTTGTCTTGCCCATTCACCCTCTGAATGGCACACATACACAATCCATGTCTCAATTGTCTCAAGCCTTACAATAAAGTTTTTTTTAAAGTATATTGTATGTTCATTCATATCATGTTCTTTCAGAAGGGCCTCTCGCAACATTTCACAACTGCTCATGCCTCACAATTTGCAAGTGATATTAAGAACTCTCATGACCACCTTCTCTAAACTGTCTTGAAATACAACTCTTTCTGTTGTTTATGTTTTTGTGGGATGAATCTTACCTGTTTATTGTAATATGTTTCCTCCCAGCAGGCCTGCAGAGTCTGAAAATAAAGGCTGCTTCTACATAATTATACTATGTTATGCACATTATGCACAGGCATTTACAGTATGCTAAAATTAATTTATCCTAAGATTACCTTTGTGGGACCATAAATGAACTCCGGAATGCACCAAACCCTATCCATGGTAAGATGGGGAAGTAATGCGGCGCTATATATATACGGGAAGCTCTAGAGATAACAGGAATGACTTAAAGTCGCGAATGATCAATGATGGTGGAGTCGTCCAATATGCTGCAATTAGAACAGACCAACTAATACAACCTTGGTTTCCAAGTTAAATACATAGATTTGTGTAGGCATGTATAAACAATCGACCACATACATTTAAAGCAATGATTGTCAATTGAAAATGTGGTTGTTGTGTTATCCTGTTGTGTTATCCTGTTGTGTGCCTTGAGTGTCAGTCCCCTTAATCACATTATCCCAATATTTCCGAGCTCTGAATTGACACAATGAACACTTTTGCAATGATATTCGGTTAAAAATAAGAGTATGAATGACAATAGATGTATGACTTGGATTGTATGCATAATAGTGTAGTAAACAATATCACTCAGCGAAGGAACTTTTGAGGTTTGGAAAGTATCCGTTATAAGTCTCCATGACACGTATCACTTCGTTGTCTTGTTGGTAATAGTAAAAATGCATGACAGTCCGCATTGTAATGATCAGGTGTTTTTCCTTTTGTTTCTCACAATAAACAGACATTTGAGAACGGAATTGCTTACTGTTGTACCTATGATGCACAGACACACTAAAGTTGTACAGTGTAGTTTGAATAATCAGTTTAAATTATTTGCAGATGTATTCCCTATCATTTACAAATCAAAAGATGTAACATTTGAAATGAATGTGGCAGAACAGTTTAGCATAGAGTTCTTGTTCTTCTCCTTCAGTGTTTTTGCCTCCTTGGCCTCGCTTCTCATTACATGGGATTTCCCCAGTGCCAACTTCACATGAGATGGCCGCTGTCTACTGTCATGTAGTGCTGGATGACAGATATCGCTATGCCGATATTGCTGCTGTCCATGGTCCTGAAATGTACAATATTGCCTATTTGCATATGTACTACCGTCCAAACTTGACCCCACACACATTAATGCTAATCTCTCACACACTTTTGAACATTGCACAACCTGCAACAAGACACTGAAACAGCATTTTATTCCAAGTATGTTTGTGTTTGAATAAAGACCCGAAGAATGAAATCAATGTGTGGATGTTGATTGGACGTGTGGATGTGCTTTGCAGAAGCCATTTAAAAAAAAATCCCTGTAGCGTGTATTTACTGGAGCATGATCAGATTGCTTTGTTTAAACCAGAATGAAGATTTGGTCTGAGAAACAATGGCAATTATAGCATGATAGCTTTTTAAAAAATGTATAAGGCAATGTATATATGACCCCCTTTCAAAGAGTCGCTCATTTATCACTTTCTTGCAGATATACAGTGCCTTCAGAAAGTGTTCATACCCCTTAACTTATTCCTCATTTTGTTTTCTTACAGCCTGAATTCCAAATGGATTCAATTATATATATTTTTTTATTTTTATCTCAACCAACTGCAGACAATACCCCATAATGACAAAGTGAAAACATGTTTAATTTTTTTCTTCTCAAATGTATTGAAAATGAAATACAGAAATATCTAATTCACGTAAGTATTCACAATACATGTTAGAATCACCTTTGGCAGCGATTAAAGCTGTGAGTCTTTCTGGGTAAGTCTCCAAAAGCTTTGCACCCTTGGATTGGACCATATTTGCATTACCACAATATATACAGTACCAGTCAAAAGTCTGGACACACCTACTCATTTAAGGGTTTTTCTTTATTTTTACAATTTTTTACAGTTTAGAATAATAGTGAACACATCAAAACTATGAAATAGCACAATTGGAATCCTGTAGTAAGAAAAAACTGTTAAACAAATCAAAATATATTTTATATAGGTTTGGATAATGGGACAATTTGTGGAAGTCCGGATCTACCCCTTAGTGAGTGTTAATTGACCCCTCTCCCTCTTTACCTCAGCCCACCGACCAGCAGGGCATTCATGACACGGGTAGGGGTGCAGCTCTGCACCATGTGACCCAGGGCAAAGTTGGCGCCCTGCCGGATGAAGGCGTTGGCCTCGCTGGCTTTGTGCAGCAGCACGCGTGCCGTCCCCTCCACCTCACTGTCCATGGCCCTCTGGAGGTGGACGTACATGTCACCCAGTGTGGCCATGGCAGCACAGGACACTGCAGAGCGCAGGTTCTTCACCTGAATCATAATAACACACACAGGACCAGCTATTAATGTTGAGCAGAACAACCCAAGAACATCAGTAACATGACACAATAATTTGACTTGTTCTCCAAATGTAGCACATTTGTGCAGATGAATGAATAGGGCAGTGAATGAATACAGCTACCTCTTTTATAATGGCAAGGCAGATATCATGGAGTTTAGGCATCAGTATGTCCATGTGGTTCTGAGCCATCACACGGAGAGAGGTCAAGCCCTCGATCTTCTTCTCCCTGCAATTCAGTTAAAGAAACGTAAGCATTTTCCAAAAACATTATAATGATGTTCATCAATTAGGACTCTGGTCTCTTAAATTCAGAAGTTTCTACGCTCTGTAGCTCAAATCTACATTTCCAAGGACACTACACTGTGCTTCCTTTAGCCTAGCTCCATTGGTCTTGTCTACAGTGAATGCTCACCAGTCATCAGAGGCAGAGTGGAGCAGCTTGAAGGTCTTAGTCAGGGCCTGCTCTGGGTTGGACAGGGGCTGCAATCTGGCCTGGGTCTTTATTTGGCCCTTTGGCTCACTGGCTGCCATCTTGTCTATGGGTTAACAGCAGACATCTATCTCTCTATGAACTGTATGTATTTATTTATGTATTTACTCATTTCCATATCTGTTTGTAGCTTTTAACACTAGTTCATTATGATATCATTTTAAATTTAGCACATATATTTTTGGTGCGCACCCTGCTCAGAAGAAGGGTCCAATTAGCCTTGAGTAAAGGTTATCTCACTGTGAAACAGGCAAATCAAGTGTGGCCCTGGGCTAAAGGCATTTGTGTCTCTTCCCTTCCTACTGTTTTTCTATCAATCTACCTAGCTTCATCTCCCTGTCTAATTTACATTAGTGTGAGTACATGAGAGGGACTGACCTGAGCCGGTGGCAGCCTTTGGCAAGCTAAGGAACCTTATAGGCCGAGGCAGTTTGCTCCTGGGCTTGATAGGAGGGGGGGCAGGCCTGGGTGGGCTGTCACGCAACTTGACCGGGGTCCCAACATCCAAGTAGTCACGGAGCTCAGCAGGTGTGTTCATATCCACTGAGCTGAGTCTTCCCAGAGAGCTGGTGGCTATTTCCCCTGTGGACATGGCCGAGCCCAAACTTCTCCTGCCCACGGCCTTCACCTCATGTACCACCTTTGGTATAGACCAGAAAAGAATGCTCCCATCATAGAAATACATATAGAACTAGTATATACATAAACTAATACAGAGAGATCCTGTATTCTAGGATCTATTCTATCATGCTGTCAAAGAGAGTATCCTTTCTAACCTGTACCCCCGCACACTGACTTGGTACCGATAACCCCTGTATTTAGCCTCGTTATTGTTATGTCATTGTGTTACTTAAATTATAATTAATTTTTACTTTAGTTTATTTGGGAAATATTTTCTTAACTCTTCTTGAACTGCACTGTTGGTTTCACGGTAAGGGCCACACTTGTTGTGTTCGGGACATGTGACAAATACATTTTGATTTGAATTTAAGACATGGAACAACTATCTGTTTTGGCAATTTATCGGTCCAAGTATAATTCTGAACTGCAAACTTTCACATTTACAATAAATTCGAAGTCCATCCTACCTTCCAGGCCTCCTCCTCCAGGTGAGCCCCGATGTCCCTCACCTCCTCCATCAGGTCAATGGGTCCGTTGTTGTCAGCACAGCCCTGGTCCGACTGGACTTTCAGGGCTTCGACTCCCGCCTGCCCTTCTTCTTCTTGCCCCTCTTGGAGGGAGCTCCAGTTGGAGGGACGGGAACAGGCCACACGCTAATGCTGCTGAATGATTTATTTACCTGGATGGACTCCAGAGAGTTTAGATCTGGGTCGAACTTGGGCTCCGTCCACCCCCACCACGTTCTTCAGTGGGGCCAGAGCTATGTGTTCGAGCCTTCGTGGCAAAGGCCTTGGTGGAGCTTTCGGCCGCGGAATGCACTGAATAGAGGGGACGAAGTGGTGCGCGAAGTTGCTGCCAACCCCGATGAGAGCAGTCCGGACATAATTCTCATGGATAGCACTTATCTTTCTTTGCTTTGCTTCCATGGCCTCTCTCTCAGCTCTCTGCCTCTGCAGAAGTCTGGCATCACTGATGAAGCCAAGATGGCCCTCTGGGATTGGGTAGCTCTCCTGATAGCCCTGGATCACAATGGTACAGTATGAAATGTATAGCAGAAGTGAAGTAGGCAAAATAGTTTCTACAGTGTGTCATAAAAAAAATGTAAGCTAAAGATTTTATGGATGTAGACATACTGTATGTCTATGAAACCACAAAATAAACAGTGATATTTTTGGAAAAACATTTGAAAAACTGATGAGCCTTACAAAACTTGATTTTCTCCCTCGATTAGCCATTGATGATAAATATTAACACTCTCAAAATAAGAACTTAACCTATCTCTGTGAGAGATCTATCATTGAAATGAGTGGAAATTAAATGTTGCTTGTCAGATGGAACCAGCAATGATATCATGGCAAGGTTTCCATTACATTGTGATGTCATAATGGGGTCTGTTGACAGTGCTGAGCACATCAGCACATGGTGAACGTTCATGAAAGCTTTTTGATTCCCATATAAAATCATAAATGTGGTGAATTTGTAAATACTATATATATATATAAACTCAGCAAAAAAATAAAACGCCCCTTTTTTAGGACCCTGTCTTTCAAAGATAATTTGTAAAAATCCAAGTAACTTCACAGATCTTCATTGTAAAGGGTTTAAACACTGTTTCCCATGTTTCCCACGCACAATCCCTACATCAGTGCTCAGACTTTCCGCAATAAGCTGAGAGGCTGAACTGAGGGCTTGTAGGCCTGTTGTAAGGCAGGTCCTCATTAGACATCACCGGCAACAGCGTCACCTATGGGCACAAACCCACCGTCGCTGGACCAGACAGGACTGCCAAATAGTGCTCTTCACTGACGAGTCGCGGTGTTGTCTCACCAGGGGGGATGGTCGGATTTACATTTATCGTTGAAGGAATGAGCATTACACCGAGGCCTGTACTCTGGAGCGAGATCGATTTGGAGGTGGAGGGTCCGTCATGGTCTGACGCAGTGTGTCACAGCATCATCAGACTAAGCTTGTTGTCATTGCAGGCAGTCTCAACGCTATGTATTACAGGGAAGACATCCTCCTCCCTCATGTGGTACCCTGCCTGCAGGCTCATCCTGACATGACCCTCCAGCATGACAATGACACCTGCCATACTGCTCGTTCTGTGCATGATTTCCTGCAAGACAGGGATATTAGTGTTCTGCCATGGTCAGTGAAGAGCCCGGATCTCAATCCCATTGAGCACATCTGGGACCTGTTGTATTGGAGGGTGAGAGCTAGGGCCATTCCCCACAGAAATGTCTGAGTACTTGCAGGTGCCTTGGTGGAAGAGTGGGGTAATTGTCTGTGAGTATAACAGAACTGATATTGCAGGCGAAACCCTGAGGAAAATCAAAACAGGAAGTGGCTTCTATTTTATGTTATGTTCCATAGCCTCCCTTTGCTCCATTTAAAGGGATATCAAGCAGATTCCTTTTCCTATCGCTTCCTCAGGGTGTCAACAGTCTTCAGACATAGTTTCAGGCTTTTATTTTGAAAAATGAGCCAGAAAGATAACATTGCGGCAAGTGGTCACATGAGTTTTGCTCGCGCAACAGCGTTTGGAGAGCTATTGCTTTTCCCTCTCCTACTGTGAAAGACATTTGTGGTTGATATATTATCGATTATATATATTTTTTAAACCTGAGGATTGATTATAAAAAACGTTTGACATGTTTCTGTGGACATTATGGAAACTATTTGGAATTTGTCCACGTTGTCGTGACCGCTCTTTCCTGTGAATTTCTGAACATAACGCGCCAAACAAACGGAGGTATTTTGGATATAAAAATAACCGAGCTACTTGATGCTAAGTGTACTTAAGGTTTTGTCGAGCGATCGATAAACTTACACAAACGCTTGGATTGCTTTCGCTGTCCTGACCTTAGTATTCTTTGTTTTCTTTATTATTTTGGTTAGGTCAGGGTGTGACATGGGTGATATGTGTGTTTTACTTATTCTAGGGTGTTTGTAGATTCCGAGATCAGACGAGATCAGGCGTTCTCAGGCCGGTGTGGTCATAAGCGAGAAATTATCTCTTGGTGCACTATATAAAGTCAAAGTGAGTCTGATTAACAGCTGTTGCATTTTCACCATTTAGATAAGCATCTTTGTGTCACTCAAAAAGTGGAAGAAATTGCATATACTGTAGCCATAATTTGTAGCACAGATTGTTGGATGACATACAAACTAACCTTGCTTACTTATTTCAAAGCGAGTGCACAAATTTCAGCCTTGTGGGAAAAAACGGACAAAGAGTTGAAATTCCACAAGGCAGTGACAAAAAGCTTTTAGCACCTGGTATTCCCAGGCGGTCTCCCATCATAGTACTAACCAGGCCCGACCCTGCTTAGCTTCCGAGATCAGACGTACTCAGGCCGGTGTGGTCGTAAGCGAGAAACTATCCCTTGGTGCACTATATAAAGTCAAAGTGAGTCTGATTAACAGCTGTTGCATTTTCACCATTTAGATAAGCATCTTTGTGTCACTCAAAAAGTGGAAGAAATTGCATATACTGTAGCCATAATTTGTAGCACAGATTGTTGGATGAAAAACAAACTAACCTTGCTTACTTATTTCAAAGCGAGGGCACATATTTCAGCCTTGTGGGAAAAAACGGACAAAGAGTTGAAATTCTTCAAGGCAGTGACAAAAGCTTACAGCACCTGGTATTCCAAGGCGGTCTCCCATCCAAGTATAGGTGTACCTTTTTTTTTCTTTTTTTCTTTTATTATGAAAAAACACATAATATTTACAACATTCAGTCAATAATAATTAAGGACGAACAATTCACCCTTTTACAAAATCAAAAAAGAAAAGAAAAGAAAACCTATTAAAACCCCAATCATCCACCAAAACCAATTAATAATTAAAACCAATTTTTCCATTCGACTCAATAAAAGTGCTCCCCCACGCAAACAATTTTGCAAAATTACATCCACCATATTTATATATTACTTCTATATCTTTCTCTAAAATACTTCTAAATAAAACCTCCACACTCACAATTTTTCCTTCATAATGTCCCAAATTCCTTCTTAGTCTTACAGCGTATCTGGCATGGCTAAGAACAAAATTCATCAAATTAAAATTAAAAACTTTGCTTTTCCCAGTTAAACCAAAAAGAAACAACCTCTTCCACTCAACCCCAGCAACAATCTCTTCTCCCCAATGTTGTACTAAAATCCCCTTTAAAAACTTATGAAACTCTTCTAATCTACTACATTCAACAAAAAAGTGCATAAAATTTTCCACCCCCGTACCACAAATATCACATTCTCTTTTAACATCTCTATTTATCTGATGTAAAACCACGTTCGTAAATATCCTATTATGTTTCAATTTAAAATCATTGTCTTCACATTCTATAGAATTATATTTTACATTTACATTCTTCCATATTGATTTCACATCTATATTTGCAAACACCCTAGACCACACTTTTTCCGAAAGCAGGAGTTTTTATCTCTCTTAAAATACATTTTTCATAAACCTTTTTAACTTTCAAACCTGACAAATCATACTTCTTCCCATTACTTTCATAATATAAAACCGGTAAACCCTTAGCTCTTGTAGCCACCTCTTTATTTATTAACACACCCCACTCCCCAGGAAGACATCCTAATATTCTCTTATACATGTTCTCCACAGTAGTTCTACTTATTTCATCAGTTTTCTTCATCCACATTATCAAATATTGCCTCACATGGAAGGAACCCCGGAATGACCTCATATAAAATGTCCCCAATCTGTCTCATCCCAGCCCTCATAAAATATTTACAAAACAACATCTTATTATTATACTGTATCTTGGGATTTAAAAAAATTGGCTGATTTAAAATATTGTCTAAAATGGTACACTCATAATAAATATTTGGTAAAAACTCCCCCCAAGCCTCAAACACTTCTCTATAAAACAAAGGTATATTACCCAACATTTCCTTTTTCATACACATCAATAAACCATTGTCCCCCATCCTCCCAGCCTCCTGCAAATACTCCTTAAAAAATATTTTCCATCCATAATCTAATTCACCATATAAATATTTACGTACCATTTTGACTCTAATTGCTTTTTTCCTCACATTTAAATCCACCAACTTCAAACCCCCCTCCTCATAACCTGCAATCAAAGTTTTAAAGAAATTTTCGCACCTTTCCCATCCCATAAAAAATCTACTAAAATCGTATTTATTTCCGATAAAACCCATTCTGGTACGTCTAAAACATTCATGACATGAATAAAAATTGACATCAGCAAGGAATTTACAACAATTACTTTCCCTTTTAATTTCAAAGACCTTCCCCTCCACATATTTACCACCTTTCTAACTTTATTTATTACACCACTCCATGTCAGATCCCTAGCTTCCTGTTCCTTCACCCCTAGAAACACACCTAACACCTTAAAATAATCATTTACCCTTTTAAAAGGAAAAATCCCCTCATTAATCTTCCCAACATACATTATTACTGACTTCTTCCATATTCACTTTTGCTCCTGAGGCTTGCTCATATACTTTAAAACACTCCATCACCCTTTTAACACTTCCCTCATCTCTAACTGTTATTGTGGTATCGTCTGCATATTGATGAATTAAACTAAAACCTCCTTACGGAGTCTCTACACAATTTATACAATTATATTTTTTAAGGTATGCTGCTAAGGGTTCTACCGATAAAACATACAATAATGCTGATAAAGGGCACCCCTGTCTCACCGATCTCTCAAGAATAAAATAATCTGTTAAAACCCCATTACATTTTACTCTACTTTTTGCCTTTCTATATAATAATTTTATCCATCCTATTATTCTGTTTCCAAACCCATATTTTTCCAGTACCCTAAACATAAAATCATGTTCCACCCTGTCAAAAGCTTTATTAAAATCTATACTTAAAACAATTCCCCCTCTCTTATCGCTATTCATTTTATTTATCACATTTTTAAGTGTGATAATAGTATCAGCTATGTCTCTTCCAGGCACACTATAATTTTGTGTAGGTGCTATAATATAATTTAAAACCATCTTCATCCTATTTGCCAATATCTTAGCTAAAATCTTATAATCTGAGTTTAATAAACTAATTGGCCTATAATTCTCCAATTTGAATTTGCTCCCCTTATTTTTATATAAAATCGTTATCAGCCCTGTCACCATGGAGTCTGAAACAGTATTATTATCTTCCATATATTGATACACTTCCATTAAAATCGGTGCTAAAAAACTTTCATACATTTTATAAAACTCTGCAATTAGTCCATCTACTCCAGGACTTTTATTTATTTTTAAACCCTTAATTGCATCTTTCACTTCATCCACTGTTATCTTCCTATCACATCTTTGCTTATCCTCAACACCAATTTGCACATCCACACTACCTAAAATCTCCTTTACACACCCCTCATCCACCTCCCCTTTCTTAAATAAATCCTTATAAAAATTCTGTACGGTTTCTAATATCTCAACATAATCATTTACCACTTCACCCTTTACATTTTCTATCTCACTAATATATGATTTCGTCTGTTTAGTTTTCTCTAAACCAAGAAAAAAGACGTACATTTCTCCCCTTCTAGCACATACTTTGCCCTACTTCTAATAGATGCCCCCTTACACTTATCTATTTCACATTTGCTCAATTGTGCCTTTAAATCTAAAAACCTTTCAATATTATAAATAGGATCAATATCACATTTCCTCATTTCTTCATTCAATTCTTCTCTTAAAAAATGTTCTTCTCTTGTCATCCTACTCCTCTTCTTCCTTGCATATCTAATACTAAAACCTTTTATTTTTTCTTTACATTTTCCCACCACTGACACTTATCATTCCCTTTTTGCTTATCCTTCATTTCATGTTCTATCAAAGATTTAAGCTGTATTCCATATTCTTCATCACCTAGATACCCTGCATTCATGCACCATATTCCTCCCCCTTTCCCTTCCTTATCTAACCCCACCGAAAATGTTAACCCAGCATGATCACTAAAAGTTGTAAAAATATAATTAATATCCTTCATAAAATTCCTTAACCCTTCATTTACTAAAACCAGATCTATCCGTGTCTGTTTCAACTCCCCTAAAACCACCTGCCTTCTAGAAAAACCTCTCTTATTCGGGTTCTCGTCTCTCCATATATCAATCAGACTGTTTTCACACATAATCTTCCTTAAAATCCCCCTCGATACGTCACTTCTAAAAATAGCTCCCCTTGACATATCTAATCTATTCATTTTAACATTAAAATCCCCAACTAAAATACAATTACCCTTACACCATTTCCCTAATTCTAAAAATAAATTCCTTCGCTCTATCTCATTATTCGGCGCATAAATATTTATAATCCTAAAAACCCTATTCATATATTCAAAATCCAAAATTAAAATCCTCCCATTATTATCATTATATATCTTCTTCACATTTTCTACTACATCCTTCCTTAATAAAATTGCAACCCCACTTGAATTCCCTCTGCCATTATTTACATAAATAAAATCCCTCCATATTTTTTTTACTTCTAAAACACAAACATTATCCCAGTGTGTTTCTTGAATACATAAAATATCTGAATTCTTCATTTGGACTATTCTATTAAATTTTCCCATTGTTCTCAAACCATTTGCATTTATTGACATTATATTGACCATTCTAATAAATAATAAAATAATTAATATAATTTCATTATCCTCTACCTGTTATCCAGTTTCTTTCTTCTTCCACCCTTTCTCTCCCCCTCTTCCCACCGCTTTCCTCTTCCTGTATCCTTCCCTCGTTCTTTCCATCTTTTGCCCATCATCCGTGTCCGATATCTCCTCCAAGTCCATGCTATCCAGCCAACTCCCACTCTTGGCATCCACCTCCGTTGTGCTCCCCGTATTCGTCTCCACTTCTGGTATAGTCGTTGTGCTCCCCGTGCTCATCGCCGTCTCTGGTATTGTCATCAACTCCATAACCCCCTCCATTTCTTCACCCCCCAAGCTACTTGTTAGTGCTGTGCTTTCCCCCAAAACCTGTGATCCCCCCGTGCTTCCCCCCAGTCCACTCCCCCCCTCCTCCTGAAAACTCCCTCTTCTTATTTCTGAGTCCATACTGCTCCCAATTTCATGTATCTTCTGGTCCTTCTTCCTTCTTCCTTCCTCCGTCTCTCCACCTTCCACCACGTCCTCTGCTCCATCTTCTTCTCCTTCTTGCGACAATACCACTGCTTCCTCGAATATTGTTTGACTCCCCTCTTCAGCCCCAACCTCTCCACATTGCACTCCGCCAATCTCTTTCTGCATCCACCACAAAAATTCCTTTCCTTCTCTCCATCACATTCTCTCGCATAGTGTCCTTGATTGCCACACTTAAAACACTGAAATTCCGGGCAGTCTTTAACTATGTGCTCGGATTGAATACACATACGACACACTCTGACCTGTTTGTCATGAATGACCCTGAAATATTCTGCTCCCTCCAACGTCTCAATTCTAGTAGAATAAGGTAATGATGTCACTTTTTCTGTGAACTTGACCTTGCAGAAACGTGTCCCGTCAACCACCCTCCGTTCCTGGCCAAACTCTCCTCCTTATCTCCGAGATGGCCGTCACTCCCCAGCTACTCAGCTTGCTCAGTATCACACCATCTTCTACGTATACTGGGAGATTCATAAAAGACACCACCAATTCCTTCACATTAATATCTCTCGCCAGAATCTTTGTGTCCTTTATTCGCAATCCATCCATTAACCGTTCTTTTCCTCTTTCATTTCTCATCGTAATTTCATACTTCTTTTCTCCTTTCATTCGGCATCCCACCACCTCTCCACACACCTCCTTAATTGCTCTTAGTAGTTCCATTGTCGTCACTTTGTCTTCTCCTTCCAACTTAATTGCCACCGTGTATTCTTTTCCATATTTCATTCCTTCGTTATCTTCATTTTTCTTCCGTTGCGCCTTTTCGTTGTCTTTGTCCATTCCGTTTGTCTTTTCCATGTTGTCCATCATAGTAAAAAAATAAATCCAAAAAACCTCTCCCCCAAGCAGAAAACTGCAAGGGGGGAAGACTAACTAAACTTATTAAACTATTCAACTAAAGAAAATAATAATTATATTGCATCCAATTAATTTCTCAAAAATTAGCTCAGCAAACCACTCCCCTCCACTTCACCACTCAGAGGACCCACATAGCCCGTCGTCACTATCAAAAACCTGGAGTGATATTCCTCCAATAGGCCACCCACCCCCCCCTATATGAAAAATAACTCTTTTTGATTCTGAGTCCAATAAATGCTCCCATTTCATTATCTTTCTGTCATCTTCTCCCTTTTGGTTTCTGTCTCTCCACCACGTCCTATCCTTAATTCATCTTCTTTGGTCTCGGTGATCATCAGCTCCACAAAAAAGACCTGGCTCCTCTCCTCATTCACAACTCTCCACAGTTGCACTCGTGGAGTTCGACATCCTTCGCAAAAATCCCCTTTCCTTTCCACCTACACTCTCTTGCATATGCCCTTGCTCCCACACTTATAACATTTGAATTCAGGCAGTCCTTCAAAAAAATATGCCCAGGGTGAATACAAAGCCTACAAACTAGACCTGATTATCATGAATAACTCTAAGTACTATCCTCCTTCAAGTGTGTCAAACTTTGTAGAGCACGGCAATGATTTCACAGTTTCAGTAAATTCACTTGCAGTATTCGTGCCATCTGCTATCTCCGTCCCGTCAAACTCTCTCCTGATTTCAGAGAGACTGCTGATAACCCCAGCTACCAGCTTGGCCAATATAGTTGTCTTCCATTATACTCAGGCAAATTCATGAAAGAGACTATAAGTTCATTGGAAACCAGGTCTCTTGCCATAATTTTGTTCTTTAATCCTAGAAAGCCATCCTTAAGCGCTCTTCCTTTTCCATTTCTCATCGTGACCTCGTACTTTCTTTCTCCTTTTACTCTACATCCCACCACCTCTCCAAACACCTCTTTAATCGCACGTAGTAATTCCATTCGTTGTGACTTTCTTCTCCCATCAATCAACTCCACTGCCACCGTAAATTCTTTACCATATTTCATCTCTCCTTCATCTCCATTTTTCTTCCGTTGAGCATTTTCTTTGTCCTTATCCATTCCATTAGCCATTGCCATGTTGTCTGTCATAGTAAAGAAAATTAACACCCCAAAAAACTCTTCCCCCAAGCAGCAAAACTGCAAAGGGGGAAAAAAACGAACAAACTTAAACTTGTTCAAATGCAAAAATCTAAATTATACTCCAAAAAAACGATGAAAATAACCAAAAAAGCTCTCAAGCAAACAAACACTCACTCACGACTTAAGTACCAACACCTGTCAACCTTCCAAACAGGAAGTGCTCACTCAGGCCGGGTGTGGTCGTAAGCGAGAAAATATCTCTTGGTGCACTATATAAAGTCAAGTGAGTCTGATTAACAGCTGTTGCATTTTCCACCATTTGATAAGCATCTTTGTGTCACTCAAAAAGTGGAAGAAATTGCATATACTGTAGCCATAATTTGTAGGCACAGATTGTTGGATGAAATACAAACTAACCTTGCTTACTTATTTCAAAGCGAGGGCACATATTTCAGCCTTGTGGGAATAAGCGGACAAAGAGTTGAAATTCCACAAGGCAGTGACAAAAAGCTTCCTGTATCCATTTGTGTCTCCTTTATTATTGTCAGCATCCCACTCCCCTCCACTTCACCTTTTTCCGAGGCACCCACATAGCAGAGACTGCTGATACACCCCAGCTACCTAGCTTGGCCAATATAGCGTTGTCTTCCATATACTCAGGCAGATTCATGAAAGAAACTATAAGTTCATTGGAAACCATGTCTCTTGCTATAATTCTTGTTTCTTTAATCATAAAGCCATCCATTAGCGCTCTTTTCCTTCTATTTCTCATCGTGACTTGTACTTTCTTTCTTCCTTTTACTCTACATCCCACAAACCTCTCCACATACCTCTTTAATCGCACGTAGTAATTCCATCGTTGTGACTTTATCTTCTCCCATCAACTCCACTGCCACCGTAAATTCTTTACCATATTTCATCTCACCTTCATCTCCATGTTTCTTCCATTGAGCATTTTCTTTGTCCTTGTCCATTCCATTAGCCATTGCCATGTTGTCCGTCATTTAAAAAAATTAAACCCAAAACACTCTCCCCCAAGCAGCAAAACTGCAGAGGAAAAAACGAACCAAACTTAAACTTGTTCAAATGCAAAAATCTAAATTATACTCCAAAAAACGATGAAAATAACCAAAAAAGCTTTCAAACAAACACTCACTCCACGACTTAATTACCAACACCTGTCAAACTTTCCAAACAGGAAGTGCTCACTCAGGCCAGTATGGTCGTAAGCGAGAAACTATCTCTTGGTGCAACTATATAAAGTAAAAGTGAGTCTGATTAACAGCTGTTGCATTACCACCATTTCTCACCTGTGATCTGTGGCTTGAACATTAGATGCGGCGACTTCGATTACCCTGCAGACGATATTTTTGTTCTTCCCGCCAATACAATCCACTGACAACGGACTGACGAGTTGTGTGTTTCCGAGATGCTTTTGTTATTTGCCTGTTTGTGGCCCGCCTGTGAAATTGCGCGATTCTTGCAATTCTCTTTCAGCATCTCATCAACTAGCTGTTTTTTGCAGAATATTAAAAACACGAGTTATTCACTACTCATATTAACTAGGTGTCCTTTACATTACCTTAAGTCATTTATTTTTCAACTGGATTTACAAAGGTGCATGACATGCACATTATTTTTCATTAAATGCCTTACTTTGGAAATTTGAACTTATTGCAATGAATATCTGTTAAAATTTTGTTTACTCATTGATTACAATTCAAGCAGCAGTTTCTGTAGTGTCGTGGTTTGCAATTTCACATCAAATGCTAAAGGTCCCTGGTTTGAAACTGGGCAGAAACAAAGGTAATTGACACATGCAAAAGTTATTGTATTTGTAATAGAGAAATATTTTTGTCATAAATGCCTTACTTGGGAAATTTGACTTTATCAAAATCAATCAAATGTATTTATATAGCCCCTTCGTACATCAGCTGATATCTCAAGTGCTGTACAGAAACCCAGCCTAAAACCCCAAACAGCAAGCAATGCAGGTGTAGGAGCACGGTGGCTAGGAAAAACTCCCTAGAAAGGCCAAAACCTACAGTGCCTTGCGAAAGTATTTGGCCCCCTTGAACATGATGACCTTTTGCCACATTTCAGGCTTCAAACATAAAGACATCCAACCTCACTGAGCTCGAGCTGTTTGCAAGGAGGAATGGGAAAGAATGTCAGTCTCTCGATGTGCAAAACTGATAGAGACATACCACAAGCGACTTACAGCTGTAATCGCAGCAAAAGGTGGCGCTACAAAGTATTAACTTAAGGGGCTGAATAATTTTGCACGCCCAATTTTTCAGTTTTTGATATGTTCAAAAAGTTTGAAATATCCAATAAATGTCGTTCCACTTCATGATTGTGTCCCACTTATTGTTGATTCTTCACAAAAAAAATACAGTTTTATATCTTTATGTTTGAAGCCTGAAATGTGGCAAAAGGTCGCAAAGTTCAAGGGGGCCGAATACTTTCGCAAGGCACTGTAGGAAGAAACCTAGAGAGGAACCAGGCTATGTTGGGGTGGCCAGTCCTCTTCTGGCTGCGCCGGGTGGAGATTATAACAGAAACATGGCCAATATGTTCAAATGTTCATAAATTAACCAGCATGGTCGAATAATATCCAGCCTTCTAGCTCTATAGGCCACAGTAGCATAGGTTACAGGTTTGTAGTCAAGCCACAGATTTCAGATGAGATCCCATGATACACTCAACATTACAACACACGATTCTCATGAATAACCATTGAGCCATTTGCTAATTATTTCCCCCATTTGTACATGTGGACCTGTTGTCACTCTTACCCTGACGGATAGCTCCAGACACTTTTTGGGTCCTATCTGAGGCATTTTTAAATTCATGTCAAATGGCCATATTCTGAAGACACTCTTGGGATAGTGTCTCAGTGGCCATTTCCCCGGGAATTGCAGAGCGCCGAATTCAAATAAACGCTACAAAAACTCAAACTTTCATTAAATCACACATGCAGGATACTCAATTAAAGCTACACTCGTTGTGAATCAGCCAACATGTCAGATTTTAAAAATGCTTTTTGGTGAAAGCATGAGAAGCTATTATCTGATAGCATGCACCCACCTGAACCAGTTGTAAACAAAAGAACTAGCGTAGCAGGCGCTACACAAAAACGCTGAAATAAAATATAAAACATGCATTACCTTTGACGAGCTTCTTTGTTGGCACTCCAATGTGTCCCATAAACATCACAATTGGGTCCTTTTTTTCGATTTTATTCCGTCCATGTATACCCAAAAAGTCCATTATTATAAAGCTGGTTTGATCCGGAAAAAACAGCTTGCCAAAACACAACGTCATCACAAAACATTTCAAAAGTTGCCTATAAACTTGCCAAAATATTCAAACTACTTTTGTAATACAACTTTAGGTATTTTTAAACTTAATAATCGATCAAATTGTAGACGGGGCAATCTGTATTCAATAGAGCAAGTAAACAAAACATTCACCTTTTTCACTCTTGCGTAACTCTCACAGTGTCACGTTGTTCCAGGATGTGCTTCTTCTTCTTTGTTGCACCAATGATTAACTTCACCCAATTCCAAAGACTGGTGACATCCTGTGGAAGTCGTAGGAACTGTAAAAATGGTCACTATCAAATATCCCTTGGCAAAGACAACTGAGGGAACGGTCAGAGGCAAAAAAAATATAAAAATTCTGAACAGTTTTGTCTGCTACATAAATTCTGTTATAGTCACAGACATGATTGAACCAGTTTTAGAAACTTCAGAGTTTTCTATCCACACCTAATAATCATATGCATATAATATTTTCCTGGCATGAGTAGCAGGAAGTTGGAAATTGTGCACGCTATTTATCCAAAAGTGAAAATGCTGCCCCTATCCTTTTGGAACTCCCTCTCCCGGATCCGGAGAATTGTCATCAACTGTAACGAATTAGCATAACGCAAAGGGACAAAAAATATTACTATTCATGAAATCACAAGTGAAATATTGAAACACAGATTAGCCTTTTGTTAATCACCCTGTCATCTCAGATTTTGAAATGAGCTTTACAGCCAAAGCAAGACAAGCATTTGTGTAAGTTATCGATAGCCTAGCATAGCATATGCCTAGCTAGCAGCAGGCAGCTTGGTCACGAAAATCAGAAAGCAATCAAATTAAATCGTTTACCTTTGATGAGGCTTTGGATGTTTTCACTCACGAGACTCCCAGTTAGACAGCAAATGTTTCATTTTGTCCCATAAAGATGATTGTTATAGCCGAAATACCTCCGTTGTACTTCAACCGTTTGGTTTGAGAAAATCCAACCGGAAACTGTGGTCACGACAACGCTGAAAAATGTTCCAAATTAGATCCATAATATCTACAGAAACATGGCAAACGTTTTTATAATAATCAATCCTCAAGGTGTTTTTCAAATATCTATTCGATAATATATCAACCGGGACAGGTGGCTTCTTAGTATTACGCACAAATCACTCAGAGAGCCTCCAGCTGACCACTGACGCAATGTTGTCGTTCTGGCTCATTTTTCATAATAAAAGCCTGAAACTATGTATTGTGACACGAGACACATTAGGGAAGCTATAGAAAAAGGAATCTGGTTGATATCCCATTCACTGCTCAATAGAGACGAATAGGAACGCAGAGCTTTCTAAATAAGAGTCCCTTCCTGATTGGATTTTTCTCAGGCTTTCGCCTGCAATATCCTGCAATATCAGTTCTGTTATACTCACAGACAATGTTTTTACAGTTTTGGAAACTTTAGAGTGTTTTCTATCCTATGCATATTCTAGCATCTTGTCCTGACAAAGCCTGTTTACTTTGGGAATGTTATTTTTCCAAAAATGAAAATAGTGCCCCCTAGTTTCAAGAGGTTATTCACTAACCTTTGATGATCTTCATCAGATGGCACTCACAGGACTCCATGTTACAGAATAAATGTGCGTTTTGTTCAATATTGTCCCTCTTTATGTCCAAAAACCTCAGTTTTTGTTGGTGCATTTAGTTCAGTAATCCAAAGGCACAATGCGCTCTCAACATCCAGACTAAAGTTTTAAAAGTATGTCAAACGATGTCTAAAATCAACCCTCATGTTGTTTTTGTCATAAATAATCAATAATATTTCAACCGGACAAAGCTTCGTCAATAGAAAAGGAGAAACAAGAAAGGCGCGCTCCCGATCACGCGCTGGGCACATGTCTGGAAATGTCCACTGTCCACTCATTGAAAGTGCTTTATCTCCCTCCTTTTTCAGAGTAAAAGCCTGAAACAATGCCTAAAGACTGGCCACATGTAGAAGAAGCTATAGAGACAGTGAACTGGGTCCTAAGTCTTTGTATGGTGGATAGGCTTTCAATGGAAAAACAGCCTTTCAAATTATTGTACTTCCTGGATAGAATTTCCGCAGGTTTTCACCTGCCATATCAGTTCTGTTATACTCACAGACATTAGTTTAACAGTTTTGGAAACTTTAGAGTTTTCTATCCAAATCTACTATTACATGCATATCCTAGGTTCTGGGCCTGAGTAGCGGGCACGTTTTCATCCGAACATGAAAATGCTGCCCCCTATCCCAAACAGGTTTTACACATATCTAAGCAGAAACATCCAGAAAAGGAGGAATCATCCAACCAAGTCTCAGGAAAGGTGTTAGGCATACTTAGGGGATTTCCACAAACAGGGTATATATGAGCTGTAACAACTCCCTCTACATTAACCTTGACAGAGGTCTGACTAATTACAAAAAGAGAACATGGGGACAACCATGAAAATAATCTTAATACTAGTTCTTGTTGCTACATACAAGGTCTTAGCTGTGACCAAGAACTACAATGTCTATTGTCCTAGCGGTTCAACCTTAATGGTCGAGGCTCCTGACATACAAGGTCTTAGCTGTGACCAAGAACTACAATGTCTATTGTCCTAGCGGTTCAACCTTAATGGTTGAGGCTCCTGACATACAAGGTCTTAGCTGTGACCAAGAACTACAATGTCTATTGTCCTAGCGGTTCAACCTTAATGGTCGAGGCTCCTGACATACAAGGTCTTAGCTGTGACCAAGAACTACAATGTCTATTGTCCTAGCGGTTCAACCTTAATGGTCGAGGCTCCTGACATACAAGGTCTTAGCTGTGACCAAGAACTACAATGTCTATTGTCCTAGCGGTTCAACCTTAATGGTCGAGGCTCCTGACATACAAGGTCTTAGCTGTGACCAAGAACTACAATGTCTATTGTCCTAGCGGTTCAACCTTAATGGTCGAGGCTCCTGACATACAAGGTCTTAGCTGTGACCAAGAACTACAATGTCTATTGTCCTAGCGGTTCAACCTTAATGGTCGAGGCTCCTGACATACAAGGTCTTAGCTGTGACCAAGAACTACAATGTCTATTGTCCTAGCGGTTCAACCTTAATGGTCGAGGCTCCTGACATACAAGGTCTTAGCTGTGACCAAGAACTACATGTCTATTGTCCTAGCGGTTCAACCTTAATGGTCGAGGCTCCTGACATACAAGGTCTTAGCTGTGACCAAGAACTACAATGTCTATTGTCCTAGCGGTTCAACCTTAATGGTCGAGGCTCCTGACATACAAGGTCTTAGCTGTGACCAAGAACTACAATGTCTATTGTCCTAGCGGTTCAACCTTAATGGTCGAGGCTCCTGACACACAAGGTCTTAGCTGTGACCAAGAACTACAATGTCTATTGTCCTAGCGGTTCAACCTTAATGGTCGAGGCTCCTGACATACAAGGTCTTAGCTGTGACCAAGAACTACAATGTCTATTGTCCTAGCGGTTCAACCTTAATGGTCGAGGCTCCTGACATACAAGGTCTTAGCTGTGACCAAGAACTACAATGTCTATTGTCCTAGCGGTTCAACTTAATGGTCGAGGCTCCTGACATACAAGGTCTTAGCTGTGACCAAGAACTACAATGTCTATTGTCCTAGCGGTTCAACCTAATGGTCGAGGCTCCTGACATAGGCAGACTTTCCAAATTTAAGACTATAAGAAAGTAGTCTGTGATGCCTGCCGCGTGACGAACTGTGAAGAAAAATGATGGTGACAGAATCATGAGAAACAGTCATTTGGATGGACTAAGTCTGAAGAACTACGGGTCAGATGAAATGGAAGTGTCCTACATATGTCCTGGAGGAGATGTCCAGAAGGTACTCTGTTACACAAGTTTTACAATGTGATCAATGCAAGATCTCAAAAAACTGTGAAGTCTACGTCAGAACCAAAAGTTAGTTCTGGGTGAGTGGCTACATCTAGAGGCACCTATCAAGTTGGAACAAAGACTTCAAAACAAAAAAATTTAAACAGTCCCTGGAAAAGATCAAGAAATTTGCTACCTCTGACAAAGCCAAAGGGGTCGCATCGGCGATAGCTACAGTCATCAACAACAAAGAGAAGATCCTCAAACTAGCCAAGGTTATCGGAGTTCCTGAATATCCATGATGAACATTGATCAAATCATTCAACTGGGTAACTCCTTTTACACCAGAGATTTTGATAGGGGACTAAAGCATTGGTCGAATTGACTGGTCGACTACTGGGCGAAGAAGAGGAACAGGAGATTGAGAAAGATTTGGAGGACGGTGAGATTGTCAGAGTCGTGTGTGTATAGGTGGCAGGGAAATCAGGCGCAGGAGAGTAAAACGAGTGTAATGGAGTCCTTTTAATATTTGTCCACTAAACAAACATGCTCCAAACACTAAATGTACATACATAAATAAACATGGGTACGAGGACCCGTCGCGCACCAATACAACATAAACAATCTCTGACAAAGACATGAGGAGAAACAGAGGGTTAAATACACAACAGGTAATGAATGGGATTGAAACCAGGTGTGTAGGAAGACAAGACAAAACCAATGGAAAATGAAAATGGATCAATGATGGCTAGAAGACGGTTGACGTCGACCGCCGAGCACCGCCCGAACAAGGAGAGGCATGGACTTCGGCAGAAGTCGTGACAGAGATCAACTACACCAATCTATTCACTTACCTTGAGTCCGAAAAAGAGGCCGTTGTGAGAGGCCAAGATCTACACCAGGACGACCCGGAAAAGAGTGTAATCTTTGGGACAAATATAGGTTGCACATAATTATTGGTGTTGCAGCCGTGCTGGTTATCAGTTCAACGTCTTGTGTGATATGCTGTTGTCTCTGTTGTATGAGACGGAAATGCAATAAGAAAGAGACTGTATCAACCACCTGCAAAACTGGAAACTGACACAGCTGTTTAAATGTATATCTTTCTAACAGGCTTGTGTCATTTCTATTATGTAGTGAATGCATATGGACCCTGAATATTGCAAGTTGACAATCTCTCTCTATGTTATGTGTGTTTTAATTGTTGTGGGAAATGCTATAAGTTTCTCCAATATTAAATATACATGTACAGAATCCAGACTCTAACCTTTTATTTGCAATTGCGACTTTGTGTTTCACCCCAACAAGATTCCATATCTCGTCCTTAACACCTCAAATTGTTTATTATCCAACCAGAGCCTATTTGCAGGGACCATTCATTCATCCGACCACGACTCATCCATCCGATCGCGGAATAAAACTAGGTCTATAGCACAACCTACGTTTTGCATTACAACTGTTGACCTGCGTCATGATGATGTGGACCTATCGATACCATGCAGAAAGTCCAAAAAGAGCAGCAACACAATTCCGCTATTCACAACCTCGGTCTGTATAATGATTTCACAGTTATTGAAGACTTACAAGCACGACATAGCAAGCATTTTTCTGTACTTTGCTCAGGACCACCTTATATTCTGCGCCGTCGTTTAGGTAGAGCTCGGGGACCACATGCCCTTGCAGACACAAGTTCTTCCTCTTCTCACCGGTAGAAGGGGGGTATCCAACTCGGACCCGATACCAGACTCTCGTCAGATGTGGGGCATAGCGTTTCGAAGATGTAACAGTCTGTCTACAATGAGCCCCAACCAATCCTTACGGGCGTTCGACTCAAAGACCTAGACAGGAAGGTGCGGTAGAGAGATCCCCTGATCCCGCCTAAGTACATAGCTACTGTTTTCTTACAGTTGACATTACTGTGCTTATCCAGAATGGCCTCAAATGAGTCGTGTTGCTTTCGAGTCTTCGGCAGCAGGTATTTTGTCTCATCGGCGACGTCACAGAGCACTCGGAACCTATCCTCACTTGAAGCCAGTCCCTAAACTGAAGCTTGGATGGGAGGTTGTCGGGAATGGCAAACAGCAGCTCACCAAAGGTTGACATGTGCATGTCTCGATCCTCGTGGTAGCTCTTGTTGTCTAGCCTCATAGTAATGCCCTCGCGGCCACAAGCCATCAGCACGGCCACCAGGTCAGAGTCTCCGGTGCACACGGTCAAACTACCTTCAGAACGTTTGCCAACTCCACGAGCAGCGTGTTAGCCTCTGTGCTCGAACACCCTAGACACACATCCCTCAATGTAGACAATTGCATAGTCTTGGGGTCCGCGAAGTCGCCCAAAGACGCCCTCGAGTCCCTCAGGCCTGTCTATCGAGCGTCTGCGTAACTGGGATCTATGTCGGACAGCTCACGCTCGGGAGGTTTCAGATCTTTGAGCGTGTTCACGAATACGCTATCGTCCTGCACTCCTGGTACTACAGGTGCTTCTGGTGAAACGACACCAGGTTATCAACCGAGGTTCCCTCTAGGAGCTCATCCTCGGAGGAGTCTCCCTTCACACCGGTCACTGGAAACAACTTGTTTTTATACCCATGTTGCCCAACAGCTTCATCATGGTGTATTCTAAGGTGCGCAGATTATGCTTACAGAACTCTGTGAGGTGAGAACTTGTTCTCAACTTGCTACCCTGGTTAAATAAAAGGTCAAATAAAAAAATAAAAAAAAAAAAGGTACAGAGGGTTTAGGTCTGATCTCTCTCTGTGCTCCCGCTCCGTCTTTACAAGCACTACACACACTGGCTGCCTGCGTTTTCCGACCTGTAACCACACGCTAGTGTTCTTGCCATGCTTAATATGGATGCCTGCGAATCACCCTCGATGTAGTCACTGTCCTTGACTTTGTGGATTACTATGAGATGTCTATCAGAGTCCAATCGGCGCCAGGTGAGGGTTTGCAAGCATGCGTGGATAGCCTTGTGTTTCATCC
>NW_022262770.1:0-12500 GCF_002021735.2 Oncorhynchus kisutch
ACTTCAAATGATCCACATTGGTTTATGATTGTTTTGCTTCGACTGAGCTGAACGGAACTCATGTTACGCTCCACCCCCCCCCTCTCTCTCCCTCCCTCTCCCAAACTCTCTCTCTCTTTCGATTCAATTCTCTCCCTCCCTCTCCCCAACTCTCTCTCTCTCTCTCTTCATCTCTCTCTCTCTTCATCTCTCTCTCACTCCATCTCTCTCTCTCTCTCTCTCTTCATCTCTCTCTCTTCTCTCTCTCTCTCTCTCTCCCTCTCCACATCTCTCAATTCAATTCTCTCTCACTCCATCTCTCTCTCTCTCTCCCTCTCCACAACTCTCAATTCAATTCTCTCTCACTCTCTTCATCTCTCTCTCCCTCTCTTTCTCCTCTCTCTTCCTGTCTGTTTCTCTCTCTCCCTCCCTCTCCCCAACTCTCTCTCTCTTTCGATTCAATTCTCTCCCTCCCTCTCCCCAACTCTCTCTCTTCATCTCTCTCTCACTCCATCTCTCTCTCTCTCTTCATCTCTCTCTCTCTCTCCCTCTCCACAACTCTCAATTCAATTCTCTCTCACTCCATCTCTCTCTCTCTCTCTCCCTCTCCACAACTCTCAATTCAATTCTCTCTCACTCCATCTCTCTCTCTCTCTCTCCCTCTCCACAACTCTCAATTCAATTCTCTCTCACTCCATCTCTCTCTCTCTCCCTCTCCACAACTCTCAATTCAATTCTCTCTCACTCTCTTCATCTCTCTCTCCCTCTCTTTCTCCTCTCTCTTCCTGTCTGTTTCTCTCTCTTTCTCTCATCTCTCTCATGTCTCTTGCTCTCTCCCTACATGCCACGTTGAAATAAATCTTGTTTTCATCAAGTTTTTGAGGAGGAACTCGGTTAATTTATTAATCAAGGCCGTGGGACTCTGGTCTATAGTAGTACCACTATATAGGGAATAGGGCTCTGGTCTATAGTAGTACCACTATATAGGGAATAGGGCTCTGGTCTATAGTAGTACCACTATATAGGGAATAGGGCCCTGGTCAAAAGTAGTGCACTATATAGGGAATAGGGCCCTGGTCTATAGTAGTACCACTATATAGGGAATAGGGCTCTGGTCTATAGTAGTACCACTATATAGGGAATAGGGCCCTGGTCTATATTAGTACCACTATATAGGGAATAGGGCTCTGGTCTATAGTAGTACCACTATATAGGGAATAGGGCTCTGGTCTATAGTAGTACCACTATATAGGGAATAGGGCTCTGGTCTATAGTAGTACCACTATATAGGGAATAGGGCTCTGGTCTATAGTAGTACCACTATATAGGGAATAGGGCTCTGGTCTATAGTAGTACCACTATATAGGGAATAGGGCTCTGGTCTATAGTAGTGTACTATATAGGGAATAGGGCTCTGGTCTATAGTAGTGTACTATATAGGGAACAGGGCTCTGGTCTATAGTAGGCCCCACTATATAGGGAATAAGGCTCTGGTCTATAGTAGTACCACTATATAGGGAATAGGGCTCTGGTCTATAGTAGTACCACTATATAGGGAACAGGGCTCTGGTCTATAGTAGTACCACTATATAGGGAATAGGGCTCTGGTCTATAGTAGTACCACTATATAGGGAATAGGGCTCTGGTCTATAGTAGTGTCTATATAGGGAATAGGGCTCTGGTCTATAGTAGTGTACTATATAGGGAATAGGGCTCTGGTCTATAGTAGTACACTATATAGGGAATAGGGCTCTGGTCTATAGTAGTGTACTGTCTGTCTGTCTGTCTGTCTGTGTGTTAAATTCCCCCACATCTACATTGAAGGTGTGATGCGTGTTTCGCTCCCCCAAGCAAGACATTTGATTGGTTGGATGTGTTTTCGTGAGGCATCACTCATATCCACCGGGTCTCCAACCCGTTTAAGCTACTTCAGGCCGTAGAACCAGGCATCCTGGTTCTAGTGGAATAGACGGAATGGAGACCAAGTACTATAGAGACTGACATTGGACCACACATGGACCGTACTGGACTGTACTTCAGTCTCTTTTTCTCAGGCATCGTTTCCTAGGGTGTATTGGGTTACATGTCTATTATAATACTCTATGTGTTGGAATGGGGCTAGTGTCTGTCTGTGTGTGTCTGTCTGTGTGTGTCTGTCTGTGGGTGTCTGTCTGTGGGTGTCTGTGGGTGTCTGTGTGTGTCTGTGTGTGTCTGTGGGTGTCTGTGTGTGTCTGTGTGTGTCTATGTGTGTCTGTGTGTCTGTGTGTGTATGTGTGTGTCTATGTGTCTGTGTTTGTCTATGTGTCTGTGTGTGTCTGTGTGTGTCTATGTGTCTGTGTGTGTCTATGTGTGTCTGTGTGTGTCTGTGTGTGTCTATGTGTGTCTGTGTGTGTCTGTGGGTGTCTGTGTGTCTGTGTGTGTCTATGTGTCTGTGTGTGTCTATGTGTGTCTGTGTGTGTCTGTGTGTGTCTATGTGTGTCTGTGTGTCTGTGTGTGTCTGTGTGTGTCTATGTGTCTGTGTTTGTCTATGTGTCTGTGTGTGTCTATGTGTGTCTGTGTGTGGCTATGTGTCTGTGTGTGTCTGTGTGTGTCTATGTGTCTGTGTGTCTGTGTGTGTCTATGTGTGTCTGTGTGTGTCTATGTCTGTCTGTGTGTGTCTGTGTGTGTCTATGTGTGTCTGTGTGTGTCTGTGTGTGTCTATGTGTCTGTGTGTGTCTATGTGTGTCTGTGTGTCTGTGTGTGTCTGTGTGTGTCTGTGTGTCTGAGTGTCTGTGTGTCTGTGTGTGTCTGTGTGTGTCTGTGTGTCTGAGTGTCTGAGTGTCTATGTGTCTGAGTGTCTGTGTGTGTCTGTGTGTCTGTGTGTGTCTGTGTGTGTCTGTGTCTGTGTGTGTCTGTGTGTCTGTGTGTCTGAGTGTCTGAGTGTCTGTGTGCCTGTGTGTGTCTGTGTGTCTGAGTGTCTGTGTGTCTGAGTGTGTCTATGTGTGTCTATGTGTGTCTGTGTGTCTGAGTGTCTGTGTCTGTGTGTGTCTGTGTGTCTGTGTGTGTCTGTGTGTCTGAGTGTCTGTGTGTGTCTGAGTGTCTGAGTGTCTGTGTGTCTGAGTGTCTGTGTGTCTGTGTGTGTCTGTGTGTCTGAGTGTCTGTGTGTGTCTGTGTGTGTCTGTGTGTGTCTGTGTGTCTGAGTGTCTGTGTGTGTCTGTGTGTGTCTGTGTGTCTGTGTGTCTGAGTGTCTGTGTGCCTGTGTGTGTCTGTGTGTCTGAGTGTCTGTGTGTCTGAGTGTCTGTGTGTGTCTATGTGTGTCTGTGTGTCTGAGTGTCTGTGTCTGTGTGTGTCTGTGTGTGTCTGTGTGTCTGTGTGTGTCTGTGTGTCTGAGTGTCTGTGTGTGTCTGAGTGTCTGAGTGTCTGAGTGTCTGTGTGTCTGTGTGTGTCTGTGTGTCTGAGTGTCTGTGTGTGTCTATGTGTGTCTGTGTGTCTGTGTGTCTGAGTGTCTGTGTGTGTCTATGTGTGTCTGAGTGTCTGTGTGTGTCATAGTACTATATGTCCCATGTGTTGAAATGTGATAAGCAACAAGTAAAACAAGTGGGACTTATAATACTCTATCTAATATAATGGGACTAGTAGAAATCAATGAGAATAAAGCATTTAGCTATTTTTGTCAAATTCATCCAAGCGCACTTTTGGGGGTATTACTGCTGTCGCTATTTGCCATGCAGTATGCAGTATAACCATGCAGTATAACCATGCAGTATGCAGTATAACCATGCAGTATAACCATGCAGTATAACCATGCAGTATGCAGTATAACCATGCAGTATCACCATGCAGTATGCAGTATAACCATGCAGTATGCAGTATCACCATGTAGTATGCAGTATAACCATGCAGTATGCAGTATCACCATGCAGTGTAACCATGCAGTATGCAGTATAACCATGCAGTATGCAGTATAACCATGCAGTATGCAGTATCATCATGCAGTATGCAGTATCAGTATGCAGTATCACCATGCAGTATGCAGTATAACCATGCAGTATAACCATGCAGTATGCAGTATAACCATGCAGTATGCAGTATCACCATGCAGTATGCAGTATCACCATGCAGTATGCAGTATAACCATGCAGTATGCAGTATAACCATGCAGTATGCAGTATAACCATGCAGTATGCAGAATAGCCATGCAGTATGCAGAATAACCATGCAGTTTGCAGAATAACCATGCAGTATGGACTATAACCATGCAGTATAATCATGCAGTATGCAGTATAACCATGCAGTATGCAGTATAACCATGCAGTATGCAGTGTAACCATGCAGTATGCAGTATAACCATGCAGTATAACCATGCAGTATGCAGTATAACCATGCAGTATGCAGTGTGACCATGCAGTATGCAGTATGCAGTATATCCATGCAGTATTCAGTATGCAGTATACAGTATGCAGTGTAACCATGCAGTATGCAGTATAACCATGCAGTATACAGTATGCAGTATAACTATGCAGTATGCAGTATAAACATGCAGTATGCAGTATCATCATGCAGTATGCAGTATCAGTATGCAGTATCACCATGCAGTATGCAGTATAAACATGCAGTATAACCATGCAGTATGCAGTATAACCATGCAGTATGCAGTATCGCTATGCAGTATGCAGTATCACCATGTAGTATGCAGTATAACCATGCAGTATAACCATGCAGTATGCAGTATAGCCATGCAGTATGCAGTATAACCATGCGGTATAACCATGCAGTATGCAGTGTAACCATGCAGTATGCAGTATAACCATGCAGTATAACCATGCAGTATGCAGTATAACCATGCAGTATGCAGTATAACCATGCAGTATGCAGTATAGCCATGCAGTATGACCATGCAGTATGCTGAATAATCATGCAGTATCACCATGCAGTATGCAGTATCACCATGCAGTATGCAGTATCACCATGCAGTATGCAGAATAACCATGCAGTATGGAGTATAACCATGCAGTATGCAGAATAACCATGCAGTATGCAGAATAACCATGCAGTATGGAGTATAACCATGCAGTATAACCATGCAGTTGGCAGTATAACCATGCAGTATGCAGTATAACCATGCAGTATTCATTATGCAGTGTAACCATGCAGTATGCAGTATAACCATGCAGTATAACCATGCAGTATGCAGTGTAACATGCAGTATGCAGTATGCAGTATAACCATGCAGTATACAGTATGCAGTATACAGTATGCAGTATAACCATGCAGTATGCAGTATAACCATGCAGTATGCAGTATGCAGTTGTAACCATGCAGTATGCAGTATGCAGTATAACCATGCAGTATACAGTATGCAGTATAACCATGCAGTATACAGTATGCAGTATAACCATGCAGTATGCAGTGTAACCATGCAGTATGCAGTATAACCATGCAGTATGCAGGGTAACCATGCAGTATGCAGTATAACCATGCAGTATACAGTATGCAGTATAACCATGCAGTATACAGTATGCAGTATACAGTATGCAGTATAACCATGCAGTATGCAGTATGCAGTGTAACCATGCAGTATGCAGTATAACCATGCAGTATAGAGTATGCAGTATACAAATACAGTATGCAGTATAACCATGCAGTATACAGTAATGCAGTATAACCATGCAGTATACAGTATGCAGTAAAACCATGCAGTATACAGTATGCAGTATAACCATGCAGTATGGCAGATAACCATGCAATATGCAGTATACCATGCAGTATAACCATGCAGTATGCAGTATAACCATGCAGTATGCAGTATAACCCATGGAGTATCATCATGCAGTATAACCATGCAGTATGCAGTATAACCATGCAGTATGCAGTATAACCCATGGAGTATCATCATGCAGTATGCAGTATAACCATGCAGTAATACAGTATGCAGTATTACCATGCAGTATGCAGTAAACCATGCAGTATACATGCAGTATAACCATGCAGTGATGCAGTATAACCATGCAGTATGCAGTATAACCATGCAGTACAGCTATGCAGTAAACCATGCAGTATAACCATGCAGTATGCAGTATAACCATGCAGTATGCAGTATAACCATGGAGTATCATCATGCAGTATGCAGTATAACCATGCAGTATGCAGTATAACCCCATGGAGTATCATCATGCAGTATAACCATGCAGTATGCAGTATAACCATGCAGTATACAGTATAACCATGCAGTATGCAGTATAACCATGCAGTATACAGTATGCAGTATAACCATGCAGTTAACAGGATGCAGTATAACCATGCAGTATAACCATGCAGTATGCAGTATAAACCCATGGAGTATACAGTATGCAGTATAACCATGCAGTATGCAGTATAACCATGCAGTATAACCATGCAGTATGCAGTATAACCATGCAGTATGCAGTATACACCATGGAGTATCATCATGCAGTATAACCATGCAGTATGCAGTATAACCATGCAGTATGCAGTATAACCCATGGAGTATCATCATGCAGTATAACCATGCAGTATGCAGTATAACCATGCAGTATGCAGTATAACCATGCAGTATACAGTATGCAGTATAACCATGCAGTATACAGTATGCAGTATAACCATGCAGTATGCAGTATAACCATGCAGTATAACCATGGCAGTATGCAGTATAACCATGCAGTATACAGTATGCAGTATAACCATGCAGTATACAGTATGCAGTATAACCATGCAGTATGCAGTATAACCCATGGAGTATCATCATGCAGTATAACCATGCAGTATGCAGTATAACCATGCAGTATGCAGTATAACCATGCAGTATGCAGTATAACCATGGAGTATCATCATGCAGTATAACCATGCAGTATGCAGTATAACCATGCAGTATGCAGTATAACCATGCAGTATGCAGTATAACCATGCAGTATGCAGTATAACCATGCAGTATGCAGTAAAACCATGCAGTATAACCATGCAGTATGCAGTATAACCATGCAGTATGACCCATGGAGTATCATCATGCAGTATAACCATGCAGTATGCAGTATACCATGCAGTATACAGTATAACCATGCAGTATGCAGTATAACCATGCAGTATACAGTATGCAGTATAACCATGCAGTATACAGGATGCAGTATAACCATGCAGTATAACCATGCAGTATGCAGTATAACCCATGGAGTATACAGTATGCAGTATAACCATGCAGTATGCAGTATAACATGCAGTATAACCATGCAGTATGCAGTATAACCATGCAGTATGCAGTATAACCCATGGAGTATCATCATGCAGTATAACCATGCAGTATGCAGTATAACCATGCTGTATGCAGTATAACCCATGGAGTATCATCATGCAGTATAACCATGCAGTATGCAGTATAACCATGCAGTATGCAGTATAACCATGCAGTATACAGTATGCAGTATAACCATGCAGTATACAGTATGCAGTATAACCATGCAGTATGCAGTATAACCATGCAGTATAACCATGCAGTATGCAGTATAAACCATGCAGTATACAGTATGCAGTATAACCATGCAGTATACAGTATGCAGTATAACCATGCAGTATGCAGTATAACCCATGGAGTATCATCATGCAGTATAACCATGCAGTATGCAGTATAACCATGCAGTATGCAGTATAACCATGCAGTATGCAGTATAACCATGGAGTATCATCATGCAGTATAACCATGCAGTATGCAGTATAACCATGCAGTATGCAGTATAACCATGCAGTATGCAGTATAACCATGCAGTATGCAGTATAACCATGCAGTATGCAGTAAAACCATGCAGTATAACCATGCAGTATGCAGTATAACCATGCCAGTATGACCCATGGAGTATCATCATGCAGTATAACCATGCAGTATGCAGTATAACCATGCAGTATGCAGTATAACCATGCAGTATGCAGTATAACCCATGGAGTATCATCATGCAGTATAACCATGCAGTATAACCATGCAGTATGCAGTATAACCATGCAGTATGCAGTATAACCATGCAGTATGCAGTATAACCATGCAGTATGGCAGTATAACCATGCAGTATGCAGTATAACCATGCAGTATGCAGTATAACCCATGAGTATGCGGTATAACCCATGGAGTATCATCATGCAGTATAACCATGCAGTATGCAGTATAACCATGCAGTATGCAGTATAACTATGCAGTATGCAGTAGTAACCATGCAGTATGCAGTATAACCATGCAGTATGCAGTAAAACCATGCAGTATGACCCATGGAGTATCATCATGCAGTATAACCATGCAGTATGCAGTATAACCATGCAGTATGCAGTATAACCATGCAGTATGCAGTATAACCCATGGAGTATCATCATGCAGTATAACCATGCAGTATAACCATGCAGTATGCAGTATAACCCATGGAGTATCATCATGCAGTATAACCATGCAGTATAACCATGCAGTATGCAGTATAACCATGCAGTATGCAGTATAACCATGCAGTAGGCAGTATAACCATGCAGTATGCAGTATAACCATGCAGTATGCAGTATAACCATGCAGTAGTGCAGTATAACCATGCAGTATAACCATGCAGTATAACCATGGCAGTATGCAGTATAACCATGCAGTATGCAGTATAACCATGCAGTATAACCATGCAGTATAACCATGCAGTATGCAGTATAACCATGCAGTATGCAGTATAACCATGCAGTATGCAGTATAACCATGCAGTATGCAGTATAACCCATGGAGTATCATCATGCAGTATACCATGCAGTATAACCATGCAGTATGCAGTATAACCATGCGTATGCAGTATAACCATGCAGTATGCAGTAATAAACCATGCAGTATGCAGTAATAACCATGCAGTATGCAGTATAACCATGCAGTATGCAGTAATGACCATGCAGTATGCAGTATAACCATGCAGTATGCAGTATAACCATGCAGTATAACCATGCAGTATGCAGTATAACCATGCAGTATGCAGTATAACCATGCAGTATAACCATGCAGTAATGCAGTATAACCATGCAGGTATAACCAGTTATTTGTTTGATATGTGTCTGTATATTTACATGAATAAAGTAAAGATACCTTGATTGAAAATGACTCCAGTAAAAGTGAAAGTCACCCATTAAAATACTACTTGGGTAAGTATTTGGTTTTAAGTATACTTAAGTATCAAGAGTAAATGGAATTGCTAAAATACACTCAATGTTACGAGAGTCATATTATCAACTGAATCAAACATTACTCAATGTTACAAGAGTCATATTATCAACTGAATCAAACATTACTCAATGTTACAAGGAGTCATATTATCAACTGAATCAAACATTACTCAATGTTACAAGGAGTCATATTATCAACTGAATCAAACATTACTCAATGTTACAAGAGTCATATTATCAACTGAATCAAACATTACTCAATGTTACAAGAGTCATATTATCAACTGAATCAAACATTACTCAATGTTACAAGAGTCATATTATCAACTGAATCAAACATTACTCAATGTTACAAGGAGTCATATTATCAACTGAATCAAACATTACTCAATGTTACAAGGAGTCATATTATCAACTGAATCAAACATTACTCAATGTTACAAGAGTCATATTATCAACTGAATCAAACATTACTCAATGTTACAAGGAGTCATATTATCAACTGAATCAAACAGCAGACGCATTCTTCCTGTGAGTCCAAGGGTCAGTCTATGTTGTTTGTAGAGACAGTCAGTCGTTGGCCCATGTGTGTGCCTGTGTGTGTGCCCGTGTGTGTGTGTGCCCCTGTGTGTGTGTGTGTGTGTGTGTGTGTCTATGGGTGTGTGTGTGTGCCCCCGTGTGTGTGTGTGTGTGTGTGTGTGTGTGTGTGTGCCCCCGTGTGTGTGCCCCCGTGTGTGTGTGTGTGCCCCCGTGTGTGTGTGTGTGTGTCTATGTGTGTGTGTGTCTATGTGTGCCCCCGTGTGTGTGTGTGTGTGTATGTGTGTGTGTATGTGTGTGTGTGTGTGTGTATGTGTGTGTGTGTGTGTGTGTGTGTGTGTTGTGTGTGTGCCCCCGTGTGTGTGTGTGTGTGTGTGCCCCCGTGTGTGTGTGTGTGTGTATGTGTGTGTGTATGTGTGTGTGTGTGTGTGTGTGTGTGTATGTGTATGTGTGTGTGTGTGTGTGTGTGTGTGTGTGTGTGTGTGGTGCCTGCCTGTGTGTGTGCCCGTGTGTGTGTGTCTATGGGTGTGTGTGTGTGTGTGTGTGCCCCCGTGTGTGTGTGTGTGTGTGCCCCCGTGTGTGTGCCCCCGTGTGTGTGTGTGTGTGTGTGTGTGTGTGTGTGTGTGTGTGTGTGTGTGTGTGTGTGTTTGTGCTTGTAGTAGAGGATAAACGTAAGTAAACACAGTTTACCCACCTGACAGTAGGAAAAGTCTGGGGGGTAGAGACTCACCTGGTTTAGAGGTGGAAGGAGAGGACAGTAGGAACAGTCTGGGGGGTAGAGACTCACCTGGTTTAGAGGTGGAAGGAGAGGACAGTAGGAACAGTATGGGGGGTAGAGACTCACCTGGTTTAGAGGTAGAAGGAGAGGACAGTAGGAACAGTATGGGGGTAGAGACTCACCTGGTTTAGAGGTAGAAGGAGAGGACAGTAGGAACAGTATGGGGGTAGAGACTCACCTGGTTTAGAGGTGGAAGGAGAGGACAGTAGGAACAGTCTGGGGGTAGAGACTTACCTGGTTTAGAGGTGGAAGGAGAGGACAGTAGGAACAGTATGGGGGTAGAGACTCACCTGGTTTAGAGGTGGAAGGAGAGGACAGTAGGAACAGTCTGAGGGGTAGAGACTCACCTGGTTTAGAGGTAGAAGGAGAGGACAGTAGGAACAGTATTCGGAGTATAGACTCACCTGGTTTAGAGGTAGAAGGAGAGGACAGTAGGAACAGTATTCGGAGTATAGACTCACCTGGTTTAGAGGTAGAAGGAGAGGACAGTAGGAACAGTATGGGGGTGGAGACTCACCTGGTTTAGAGGTAGAAGGAGAGAACAGTAGGAACAGTAGGCTGGAGTATGTAGAGGCTGGGAGTGGATGAGGAACGAGACGACAGTAGGAACAGTAGGCTGGAGTCTGTAGAGGCTGGGAGTGGATGAGGAACGAGACGACAGTAGGAACCGTATGCTGGAGTCTGTAGAGGCTGGGAGTGGATGAGGAACGAGAGGACAGTAGGAACAGTAGGCTGGAGTCTGTAGAGGCTGGGAGTGGATGAGGAACGAGACGACAGTAGGAACAGTAGGCTGGAGTCTGAAGAGGCTGGGAGTGGATGAGGAACGAGACGACAGTAGGAACAGTAGGCTGGAGTCTGTAGAGGCTGGGAGTGGATGAGGAACGAGACGACAGTAGGAACAGTAGGCTGGAGTCTGTAGAGGCTGGGAGTGGATGAGGAACGAGACGACAGTAGGATCAGTAGGCTGGAGTCTGTAGAGGCTGGGAGTGGATGAGGAACGAGAGGACAGTAGGAACAGTAGGCTGGAGTCTGTAGAGGCTGGGAGTGGATGAGGAACGAGAGGACAGTAGGAACAGTAGGCTGGAGTCTGTAGAGGCTGGGAGTGGATGAGGAACGAGAGGACAGTAGGAACAGTAGGCTGGAGTCTGTAGAGGCTGGGAGTGGATGAGGAACGAGACGACAGTAGGAACAGTAGGCTGGAGTCTGTAGAGGCTGGGAGTGGATGAGGAACGAGACGACAGTAGGAACAGTAGGCTGGAGTATGTAGAGGCTGGGAGTGGATGAGGAACGAGACGACAGTAGGAACAGTAGGCTGGAGTCTGTAGAGGCTGGGAGTGGATGAGGAACGAGACGACAGTAGGAACAGTAGGCTGGAGTCTGTAGAGGCTGGGAGTGGATGAGGAACGAGAGGACAGTAGGAAAGGCTGGAGTCTGTAGAGGCTGGGAGCGGATGATTAGACTACGACCCCTTTCTCTCTCGTTCTCCTTCTCTGACACTCTTGCCATCTTCATTCTCTTTCTCTCTCGGTCATGTTAGTTTCCTGTCCACGTCATGGTGCACTGGGAGGAGGCAGAGCCTATCAGGAAAGGTCCTTGTGGCACCTAACACCACTGTGACACCCCTTTTAGAAAGTAACAGCAAATAAGACGAGTGACAACAGCCTGTCTCCAGCCAGCCAGCTCCTGACAATGACAAAGAGAGAAGGTGGTGGAGAGAGGGAGAGATCTATGACCATATTAGAGACACATATTTCCCTCAGATTACACAGATCCACAAAGAATTCGAAAACAAACCCAATTTTGAAAAACTCCCATATCTACTGGGTGAAATACCACAGTGTGCCATCACAGCAGCAAGATTTGTGACCTGTTGCCACGAGAAAAGGGCAACCAGTGAAGAACAACCACCATTGTAAATACAACCCATATTTATGCTTATTTATTTTCCCTTTTGTACTTTAACCATTTGCGCATCGTTACAACACTGTATATATATATATATAATATGACATTTGTAATGTCTTTATTGTTTTGGAACTTCTGTGAG
>NW_022262770.1:17500-32500 GCF_002021735.2 Oncorhynchus kisutch
GGTTTCTCGTCAGTTTTCTCAGTTTCTCGTCAGTTTTCTCGGTTTCTCTGTCTGTTTCTCATCAGTTTTCTCGGTTTCTCGTCAGTTTTCTCGGTTTCTCTGTCTGTTTCTCGTCAGTTTTCTCCGTTTCTCATCAGTTTTCTCCGTTTCTCGTCAGTTTTCTCGGTTTCTCGTCAGTTTTCTCCGTTTCTCTGTCTGTTTTTGGTCAGTTTTCTCGGTTTCTCGTCAGTTTTCTCGGTTTCTCGTCAGTTTTCTCCATTTCTCGTCAGTTTTCTCGTCAGTTTTCTCGGTTTCTCTGTCTGTTGTTGGTCAGTTTTCTCTGTTTGTCTGTTTTTGGTCAGTTTTCTCGGTTTCTGTCTGTTTTTGGTCAGTTTTCTCGGTTTCTCGTCTGTTTTCTCTGTTTCTCTGTCTGTTTTCTCTGTTTCTCGTCAGTTTTCTCGGTTTCTCTGTCTGTTTCTCGTCAGTTTCCTCTGTTTCTCGTCAGTTTTCTCCGTTTCTCGTCAGTTTTCTCGTCAGTTTTCTCGGTTTCTCTGTCTGTTTTTGGTAATTTTCTCTGTTTCTCTGTCTGTTTCTCGTCAGTTTTCTCCGTTTCTCGTCAGTTTCCTCGTCAGTTTTCTCGTCAGTTTTCTCCGTTTCTCGTCAGTTTTCTCCGTTTCTCTGTCTGTTTTTGGTCAGTTTTCTCTGTTTCTCTGTCTGTTTTTGTTCAGTTTTCTCCGTTTCTCTGTCTGTTTTTGGTCAGTTTTCTCGGTTTCTCGTCTGTTTTCTCTGTTTCTCGTCAGTTTTCTCGGTTTCTCTGTCTGTTTCTCGTCAGTTTTCTCCGTTTCTCATCAGTTTTCTCCGTTTCTCGTCAGTTTTCTCGGTTTCTCGTCAGTTTTCTCCGTTTCTCTGTCTGTTTTTGGTCAGTTTTCTCGGTTTCTCTGTCTGTTTTTGGTCAGTTTTCTCGGTTTCTCATCAGTTTTCTCGGTTTCTCGTCAGTTTTCTCGGTTTCTCGTCAGTTTTCTCGGTTTCTCTGTCTGTTGTTGGTCAGTTTTCTCGGTTTCTCTGTCTGTTTTTGGTCAGTTTTCTCGGTTTCTGTCTGTTTTTGGTCAGTTTTCTCGGTTTCTGTCTGTTTTTGGTCAGTTTTCTCGGTTTCTCGTCTGTTTTCTCTGTTTCTCGTCAGTTTTCTCCGTTTCTCGTCAGTTTTCTCGTCAGTTTTTCTCGGTTTCTCTGTCTGTTTTTGGTAATTTTTCTCTGTTTCTCTGACTGTTTCTCGTCAGTTTTCTCCGTTTCTCGTCAGTTTCCTCGTCAGTTTTCTCGTCAGTTTTCTCCGTTTCTCGTCAGTTTTCTCAATTTCTCTGTCTGTTTTTGGTCAGTTTTCTCCGTTTCTCTGTCTGTTTTCTCGGTTTCTCGTCAGTTTTCTCGGTTTCTCTGTCTGTTTCTCGTCAGTTTTCTCAGTTTCTTGTCAGTTTTCTCGGTTTCTCTGTCTGTTTCTCGTCAGTTTTCTCAGTTTCTCGTCAGTTTTCTCGGTTTCTCTGTCTGTTTCTCGTCAGTTTTCTCAATTTCTCGTCAGTTTTCTCGGTTTCTCTGTCTGTTTCTCGTCAGTTTTCTGTCCTTCATCCAAGTCCTTTATAAACCCTGTCCTTCATCCAAGCCCTTTATAAACCCTGTCCTTCATCCAAGCCCCTTTATAAACCCTGTCCTTCATCCAAGCCATTTTTAAACCCTGGACTCTCCAGGTATTGCATTCTTGATACATCTTTGCTAATCTTACTGATGTTCAAACAAAGTTGTTCAGTTTGAGTTCAAAATGGTTGTTTAGATTGTGCATCTTGAACACACCTAAACAGGACCCCCCACGGAGGGTTAAACGGAACCCCAAGGAGGGTTAACTGGGACCCCACAGAGGGTCTAACGGGACCCCACGGAGGGTTAACCGGGACCCCACGGAGGGTTAACCGGGACCCCACGGAGGGTTAACCGGGACCCCACGGAGGGTTAACTGGGACCCCACGGAGGGTTAACCGGGACCCCACAGAGGGTTAACCGGGACCCCACGGAGGGTTACCGGGACCCCACGGAGGGTTAAACGGGACCCCCACGGAGGGTTAACCGGGACCCCATGGAGGGTTAAACGGGACCCCACTAAGGGTTAAAAGGGTCACCACGGAGGGTTAACCGGGACCCCACGGAGGGTTAACCGGGACCAGACTAGTTCCAGACTGTTTGTGGTAAACGTTTACAGGCAATTATCAGTCAATGTTCTGTCATGGGATTACAGCTAGCTGGATTTGGGCTGAGAGATTATTCAGCCTAACGCTCTCTACTGGGAGGGGGGGAGTGAGGAGAGAGGGGGGAGCCACAGAGTGAGAGGGACGAGGAGAGAGCGGGGAGGCAGAGAGTGAGAGTGACGGGAGTGAGGAGAGAGGGGGGATAGTGAGAGGGAAGGGGAGTGAGGAGAGAGGGGGGAGGCAGAGAGAGGGGGGAGCCAGAGAGTGAGAGGGACGGTGAGTGAGGAGAGAGGGGGGAGGCAGAGAGTGAGAGAGTCATGGAGTGAGGAGAGAGGGGGGAGGGAGAGAGTGAGAGAGTCATGGAGTGAGGAGAGAGGGGGGAGAGAGTAAGAGACAGACAGAGAGAGAGCGAGAGATGAGAGGCAAAGAGAGAAAGAGGCCGGCAGACAGACAAACAGACAGAGAGAGAGAGGCAGAGAAAGAGGCAGACACAGTGTAAACGAGTGTAAATTTGAGGCGACAGAGCAGATTGTTGGTACGAGGGTGGTGGAGGCCTTCTGACCTTCACAGGGGGAGGGAAACAGTGGGCCTGATGACCGCCCCAGGACCAAGCACCAAAAGTCGGGGCCCAGAGGTCAGGAAAGCGTGGTGCTTCTGCAGCCTGCCTGACACACGCTCTCTACCCATCCATGGAAATACATCGCACTGCAAACACCCGAGAGCGAGGGGGTGGTGGGGGAAGAAAGACAGAGCTGGAAAGAAAATTATGTAATGGAATTTTAATGAAGAGGAACGATATGAAAAAAACTAAACAACGAGTTAACAAATGTCAGGGAAATTGCCCCCGAGGCAGCAGTATGGTGAGAGAGAATAACTAACTGCATCCAAAATGCAATCCTAAATCCCCCTCTATAGTGATATAGTATACTACTGTAGACAGCCACTGATTGGTCCAATACGGATCCGGCAGGTCCATGTAGGCCCGCCTACAGTAATACTACTGTCCAATACGGATCAGTCAGGACCATGCAGGCCCGGCTACAGTAATACTACTGTCCAATACGGATCAGTCAGGACCATGTAGGCCCGGCTACAGTAATACTACTGTCCAATACGGATCAGGCAGGTCCATGTAGGCCCGCCTACAGTAATACTACTGTCCAATACGGATCACGAACCTCCCAGTGGGAGAGAACCACCCAGTGGTAGAGAACCACCCAGTGATAGAGAACCACCCAGTGGTAGAGAACCACCCAGTGATAGAGAACCACCCAGTGATAGAGAACCACCCAGTAATAGAGAACCACCCAGTGGTAGAGAACCATCCAGTGGTAGAGAACCACCCAGTGATAGAGAACCTCCCAGGTAGCCTAGTGGTTAGAGTGTTGGGCCAGTAACCAGCAGGTAGCCTAGTGGTTAGAGTGTTGGATTGTAACCAGCAGGTAGACTAGTGGTTAGAGCGTTGGACTAGTAACCAGCAGGCAGACTAGTGGTTAGAGCGTTGGGCCAGTAACCAGCAGGTAGCCTAGTGGTTAGAGCGTTGGACTAGTAACCAGCAGGTAGCCTAGTGGTTAGAGTGTTGGACTAGTAACCAGCAGGTAGCCTAGTGGTTAGAGTGTTGGACTAGTAACCAGCAGGTAGCCTAGTGGTTAGAGTGTTGGACTAGTAACCAGCAGGTAGCCTAGTGGTTAGAGTGTTGGACTAGTAACCAGCAGGTAGCCTAGTGGTTAGAGTGTTGGACTAGTAACCAGCAGGTAGACTAGTGGTTAGAGCGTTGGACTAGTAACCAGCAGGCAGACTAGTGGTTAGAGCGTTGGGCCAGTAACCAGCAGGTAGCCTAGTGGTTAGAGCGTTGGACTAGTAACCAGCACGTAGCCTAGTGGTTAGAGTGTTGGACTAGTAACCAGCAGGTAGCCTAGTGGTTAGAGTGTTGGACTAGTAACCAGCAGGTAGCCTAGTGGTTAGAGTGTTGGACTAGTTACCAGCAGGTAGCCTAGTGGTTAGAGTGTTGGACTAGTAACCAGCAGGTAGCCTAGTGGTTAGAGTGTTGGACTAGTAACCAGCAGGTAGACTAGTGGTTAGAGTGTTGGACTAGTAACCAGCAGGTAGACTAGTGGTTGGAGTGTTGGACTAGTAACAGAAAAGGTTGCTGGATTGAATCCCTGAGCTGACCATGTAAACATCTGTCATTCTGCCCCTGAACAAGGCAGTTTACCTTCCGGTTACTGGCCCAACGGTCTTACTCGCTAGGGCTACCTGCCGCCCCCCTTATCTTTCAGTGTTTAGGAAACACATTGGTAATCTTCAGACTGTTTGTGTAGATCAGTTGCCAAAGCAGAGTCTCTGGTCGAGCTGTGTGGTGAGTCTGACATAGGAACTATGTAGATGCGAAGATATAACATCCCCATGTGCTTATTTTTACACTCCTGCACCTCCTGCCAACGCCCAAATCTATGTTGCTGCCTGCTTCAGCCTGTCCTTCCTGTAGCACTGTGTTATGCAGCTCTCAATACAGGCGTGGATAATAGACCTCCCATGGAGGGAGGGGGGCTTGCTCTCAGTGTTACCCGACTGAGAGGCCCCGTGGTGGGCATGAAGGGCTGGAGCGACCTGGGGGGTATGTAGGAAGGGGACGGGGGGGGGCCTTACTCTCCATGTTACCGGACTGAGAGGCCCCGTGGTGGGCATGAAGGAGCTGGAGCGACCTGGGGGGTATGTAGGAAGGGGACGGGGGGGGGCCTTACTCTCCATGTTACCGGACTGAGAGGCCCCGTTGTGGGCATGAAGGTCAACAACTGTTCTGGACGACTGTGTGATCTCGTTCTCCGTAGACAATGTGAGTAAGACCTTTAAACAGGTTAACATTGGAAACGCCGCGGGGGCCAGACGGAATACCAGGCTCACATTCATACTGCTACTCTAGTCCAGACACAGACCACAGTGCCCCCCCCGCGGGGGCCAGACGGAATACCAGGCTTACACAGTGCCACAGTGCCCCCCCCCTCTCTGTTGAGACAATAAACGGATCCCTTTAGGATGGGTCAGAACCTTTAATAATGGGTCAGAACCTTTAGTCATGGGTCGGAACCTTTAGTCATTGGTCAGAACCTTTAGTCATGGGTCAGAATCTTCAGTCATGGGTCAGTACCTTTAGTCAGGGGTCAGAACCTTCAGTCATGGGTCATAACCTTTAGTCATGGGTCAGAACCTTTAGTCATGGGTCAGTACCTTTAGTCATGGGTCAGAACCTTTAGTCATGGGTCAGAACCTTTAGTCATGGGTCAGCTACTCAGAACCTATAGTCATGGGTCAGCTACTCAGTATCTTTAGTCATGGGTCAGAACCTTTAGTCATTGGTCAGAACCTTTAGTCATGGGTCAGAACCTTTAGTCATGGGTCAGAACCTTCAGTCATGGGTCAGTACCTTTAGTCATGGGTCAGAACCTTTAGTCATTGGTCAGAACCTTTAGTCATGGGTCAGAACCTTTAGTCATGGGTCAGAACCTTCAGTCATGGGTCAGTACCTTTAGTCATGGGTCAGAACCTTTAGTCATCGGTCAGAACCTTCAGTCATGGGTCAGAACCTTCAGTCATGGGTCAGAACCTTCAGTCATTGGTCAGAACCTTTAGTCATGGGTCAGAACCTTCAGTCATGGGTCAGTACCTTTAGTCATGGGTCAGAACCTTTAGTCATGGGTCAGAACCTTCAGTCATGGGTCAGTACCTTTAGTCATGGGTCAGAACCTTTAGTCATGGGTCAGAACCTTCAGTCATGGGTCAGAACCTTCAGTCATGGGTCAGAACCTTTAGTCATTGGTCAGAACCTTTAGTCATGGGTCAGAACCTTCAGTCATGGGTCAGTACCTTTAGTCATGGGTCAGAACCTTCAGTCATGGGTCAGACCCTTTAGTCATTGGTCAGAACCTTTAGTCATGGGTCAGAACCTTCAGTCATGGGTCAGTACCTTTAGTCATGGGTCTGAACCTTTAGTCATGGGTCAGAACCTTCAGTCATGGGTCAGTACCTTTAGTCATGGGTCAGAACCTTCAGTCATGGGTCAGAACCTTTAGTCATTTGTCAGAACCTTTAGTCATGGTTCAGTACCTTTAGTCATGGGTCAGAACCTTCAGTCATGGGTCAGAACCTTTAGTCATGGGTCAGCTAATCAGAACCTATAGTCATGGGTCAGCTACTCAGAACCTATAGTCATGGGTCAGCTACTCAGTACCTTTAGTCATGGGTCAGAACCTTTAACGATGGGTCAGCTACTCAGAACCTTTAGTCAGGGGTCAGAACCTTTAGTAATGGGTCAGAACCTTTAGTCATGGGTCAGAACCTTCAGTCATGGGTCAGAACCTTTAGACATGGGTCAGAACCTTCAGTCATGGGTCAGAACCTTTAGTCATGGGTCAGCTACTCAGCAACATGTAGGGAGGGTGGGTTTTTCTCTCTTTCCCTCTCTTTCTAAATCTCTGTCTCTCTCTCTCTCTCTCCCACTCTCTCTCTCTCTTTCTAAATCTCTGTCTCTCTCTCTCTCACTTTCTAAATCTCTGTCTCTCTCTCTCTTCCTCTTTCTCTCTTTTTAACTCTCTCTCTTTCCCTTTTCTATAATTCCTGTTCATGGTTCTCTGTAAGAGACACCCAGCCTTGACTGAGCCAAACCAGCCTCCAATAACGACTCCTTCCAACAAAAAAAGTTAATGTTGCATTTGAAACGTTGTGACCCGGTACAATATGTTAAGTTGTGGTATTGAGCAACAACAAAGCGTTTGGGACCAACAAAGGTTTATATGTCCATGCATGTGTTCCAAATCGCACCCTATTCTCTATACAGTAGTGCACTACTTTTGGCCAGAGCCTGATTGGCTTGGTTAGAAATAGTGTACTATGTAGGGAACAGGATGCCATTTATGACTCAAGCCCCCCATGTTGAACCTTGACACATTTTAAAGGCTTTTGATTGGGTAAGGCCTTCCTCTTTAATGTTTGACGGGGGGAAATTTTGTTTCTCCACTCTAACGCTGAGGGGATTGGGTAATTTAGACGTTAGGGACTTGTTTATGACCACGCAGTAGCATCTTAAAGCAAACAGCTTTCTGCTGTGTCTGTTTATGACCCTTCTTCCAGCTTCATGACTCCATGAAGGATGTCTATAAAGAGGTGGAGTCTATATAAGGATGTCTATAAAGAGGTGGAGTCTATATAATGATGTCTATAAAGAGGTGGAGTCTATATAAGGATGTCTATAAAGAGGTGGAGTCTATATAAGGATGTCTATAAAGAGGTGGAGTCTATATAAGGATGTCTATAAAGAGGTGGAGTCTATATAAGGATGTCTATAAAGAGGTGGAGTCTATATAAGGATGTCTATAAAGAGGTGGAGTCTATATAAGGATGTCTATAAAGAGGTGGAGTCTATATAAGGATGTCTATAAAGAGGTGGAGTCTATATAATGATGTCTATAAAGAGGTGGAGTCTATATAAGGATGTCTATAAAGAGGTGGAGTCTATATAAGGATGTCTATAAAGAGGTGGAGTCTATATAAGGATGTCTATAAAGAGGTGGAGTCTATATAAGGATGTCTATAAAGAGGTGGAGTCTATATAAGGATGTCTATAAAGAGGTGGAGTCTATATAAGGATGTCTATAAAGAGGTGGAGTCTATATAATGATGTGTATAAGGAGGTGGAGTCTATATAATGATGTTTATAAAGAGGTGGAGTCTATATAATGATGTCTATAAAGAAGTGGAGTCTATATAAGGATGTCTATAAAGAGGTGGAGTCTATATAATGATGTCTATAAAGAGGTGGAGTCTATATAATGATGTCTATAAAGAGGTGGAGTCTATATAAGGATGTCTATAAAGAGGTGGAGTCTATATAATGATGTCTATAAAGAGGTGGAGTCTATATAATGATGTGTATAAGGAGGTGGAGTCTATATAATGTGTATAAAGAGGTGGAGTCTATATAATGTGTATAAAGAGGTGGAGTCTATATAATGATGTTTATAAAGAGGTGGAGTCTATATAATGATGTGTATAAAGAGGTGGAGTCTATATAATGATGTCTATAAAGAGGTGGAGTCTATATAATGATGTTTATAAAGAGGTGGAGTCTATATAATGATGTTTATAAAGAGGTGGAGTCTATATAATGATGTGTATAAAGAGGTGGAGTCTATATGATGTCTATAAAGAGGTGGAGTCTATATAATGATGTTTATAAAGAGGTGGAGTCTATATAATGATGTTTATAAAGAGGTGGAGTCTATATAATGATGTTTATAAAGAGGTGGAGTCGATATAATGATGTTTATAAAGAGGTGGAGTCTATATAATGATGTCTATAAAGAGGTGGAGTCTATATAATGATGTCTATAAAGAGGTGGAGTCTATATAATGATGTCTATAAAGAGGTGGAGTCTATATAATGATGTCTATAAAGAGGTGGAGTCTATATAATGATGTCTATAAAGAGGTGGAGTCTATATAATGATGTCTATAAAGAGGTGGAGTCTATATAATGATGTGTATAAAGAGGTGGAGACGATTGGGTATGGCCTGACTCTGGACTCTAGAGAGAGAGATGCACAGAAACAGGAAGTGTGTCTGAGAATTCTAAAGAGGTTATCCTGGTTCATAATACTGTCTTGTTTCTCTAAGGAGCTTATCCTGATTCATTATACTTTCTTGTTTCTCTAAGGAGCTTATCCTGGTTCATTATACCATCTTGTTTCTCTAAAGACCTTATCTTGGTTCATTATACCATCTTGTTTCTCCAAAGACCTTATCTTGGTTCATTACACCATCTTGTTTCTCCAAAGAGTTTATCTTGGTTCCCTTCGGAGTCTTGATTTGAGTCCGGCCATTAAGGTACAACGATCTCTATCCTCCACAGAAGGACATTAACCATTCAGACCTCACCGTGGTAGATCAGGTCTGGGGAGGAAATGTGTTAAGAGTCCTACTGATACAGCAGGTGTAAATATGTTATACCAGCCAGTCAAACCACTTCAGATAGGAAATGGGGCCCAATCCGGTTCTCAATCCGTGCTCTCGATGTAACCCTCAGCCTCTTACTAAGAGATAACGTTAGATATAACCCTCAGTCTCTAAGGTATAACCCTCAGCCTCTTACTAAGAGATAACGTTAGATGTAACCCTCAGTCTCTTACTAAGAGATAACGTTAGATATAACCCTCAGCCTCTAAGGTATAACCCTCAGCCTCTTACTAAGAGATAACATTAGATATAACCCTCAGCCTCTTACTAAGAGATAACGTTAGATATAACCCTCAGCCTCTTACTAAGAGATAACGTTAGATGTAACCCTCAGTCTCTTACTAAGAGATAACGTTAGATGTAACCCTCAGTCTCTTACTAAGAGATAACGTTAGATGTAACCCTCAGTCTCTTACTAAGAGATAACATTAGATGTAACCCTCAGTCTCTTACTAAGAGATAACGTTAGATGTAACCCTCAGTCTCTTACTAAGAGATAACATTAGATATAACCCTCAGCCTCTTACTAAGAGATAACATTAGATATAACCCTCAGCCTCTTACTAAGAGATAACGTTAGATGTAACCCTCAGCCTCTTACTACGAGATAACGTTAGATGTAACCCTCAGTCTCTTACTAAGAGATAACGTTAGATGTAACCCTCAGCCTCTTACTAAGAGATAACATTAGATATAACCCTCAGCCTCTTACTAAGAGATAACGTTAGATGTAACCCTCAGTCTCTTACTAAGAGATAACGTTAGATATAACCCTCAGCCTCTTACTAAGAGATAACATTAGATATAACCCTCAGCCTCTTACTAAGAGATAACGTTAGATGTAACCCTCAGCCTCTTACTAAGAGATAACGTTAGATATAACCATCTCCCTCTAAGATATAACCCTCACCCTCTTACTAAGAGATAACATTAGATATAACCCTCAGCCTCTTACTAAGAGTTAACGTTAGATATAACCCTCACCCTCTTACTAAGAGATAACATTAGATATAACCCTCAGCCTCTAAGGTATAACCCTCACCCTCTTACTAAGAGATAACATTAGATATAACCCTCACACTCTTACTAAGAGATAACAATAGATATAACCCTCACACTCTTACTAAGAGATAACATTAGATATAACCCTTAGCCTCTTACTAAGAGATAACGTTAGATATAACCCTTAGCCTCTTACTAAGAGATAACATTAGATATAACCCTTAGCCTCTTACTAAGAGATAACATTAGATATAACCATCACCCTCTAAGATATAACCCTCAGCCTCTTACTAAGAGATAACGTTAGATATAACCATCACCATCTAAGAGATAACATTAGATATAACCATCACCCTCTAAGAGATAACATTAGATATAACCATCAGCCTCTTACTAAGAGATAACGTTAGATATAACCCTCACCCTCTAAGATATAACCCTCACCCTCTTACAGATAGATATATCCTTCTCCACAGCATCATATTAGCATCTCCCAGATAGATCTCTCCTCTCCACAGCATCATATTAGCATCTCCCAGATAGATCTCTCCTTCTCCACAGCATCATATTAAATGACCCAGATAGATCTCTCCTTCTCCACATCATCATATTAGCATCTCCCAGATAGATCTCTCCTTCTCCACAGCATCATATTAAATGACCCAGATAGATCTCTCCTTCTCCACATCATCATATTAGCATCTCCCAGATAGATCTCTCCTCTCCACAGCATCATATTAGCATCTCCCAGATAGATCTCTCCTCTCCACATCATCATATTAGCATCTCCCAGATAGATCTCTCCTTCTCCACATCATCATATTAGCATCTCCCAGATAGATCTCTCCTCTCCACAGCATCATATTAGCATCTCCCAGATAGATCTCTCCTTCTCCACATCATCATATTAGCATCTCCCAGATAGATCTCTCCTTCTCCACATCATCATATTAGCATCTCCCAGATAGATCTCTCCTCTCCACAGCATCATATTAGCATCTCCCAGATAGATCTCTCCTTCTCCACATCATCATATTAGCATCTCCCAGATAGATCTCTCCTCTCCACAGCATCATATTAGCATCTCCCAGATAGATCTCTCCTCTCCACAGCATCATATTAGCATCTCCCAGATAGATCTCTCCTCTCCACAGCATCATATTAGCATCTCCCAGATAGATCGCTCCTCTCCACAGCATCATATTAGCATCTCCCAGATAGATCTCTCCTTCTCCACATCATCATATTAGCATCTCCCAGATAGATCTCTCCTCTCCACAGCATCATATTAGCATCTCCCAGATAGATCTCTCCTTCTCCACATCATCATATTAGCATCTCCCAGATAGATCTCTCCTTCTCCACATCATCATATTAGCATCTCCCAGATAGATCTCTCCTCTCCACATCATCATATTAGCATCTCCCAGATAGATCTCTCCTCTCCACAGCATCATATTAGCATCTCCCAGATAGATCTCTCCTCTCCACAGCATCATATTAGCATCTCCCAGATAGATCTCTCCTCTCCACAGCATCATATTAGCATCTCCCAGATAGATCTCTCCTCTCCACAGCATCATATTAGCATCTCCCAGATAGATCTCTCCTTCTCCACATCATCATATTAGCATCTCCCAGATAGATCTCTCCTCTCCACAGCATCATATTAGCATCTCCCAGATAGATCTATCCTCTCCACAGCATCATATTAGCATCTCCCAGATAGATCTCTCCTCTCCACAGCATCATATTAGCATCTCCCAGATAGATCTCTCCTTCTCCACATCATCATATTAGCATCTCCCAGATAGATCTCTCCTCTCCACAGCATCATATTAGCATCTCCCAGATAGATCTCTCCTTCTCCACATCATCATATTAGCATCTCCCAGATAGATCTCTCCTCTCCACAGCATCATATTAGCATCTCCCAGATAGATCTCTCCTCTCCACAGCATCATATTAGCATCTCCCAGATAGATCTCTCCTTCTCCACATCATCATATTAGCATCTCCCAGATAGATCTCTCCTTCTCCACATCATCATATTAGCATCTCCCAGATAGATCTCTCCTCTCCACATCATCATATTAGCATCTCCCAGATAGATCTCTCCTCTCCACAGCATCATATTAGCATCTCCCAGATAGATCTCTCCTCTCCACAGCATCATATTAGCATCTCCCAGATAGATCTCTCCTCTCCACAGCATCATATTAGCATCTCCCAGATAGATCTCTCCTCTCCACATCATCATATTAGCATCTCCCAGATACAGGTAACTGCCAAATTAAAGGAAACACCAAAATTAAGTATCTTAAAGGGATAGCTGTCCCATTCTCATTGGGTCCCTGACCCTGTAAGCAGTTTATGGATGAGTTATGGCAGAAATCCATGGTTTGGTTTAGTGTCCCCGGCACTGTGTCCACGTGCTAACGTTTTAGCATTTGTGGCACAAAACCCATTTCAAGTCATGGGGACCGAGTTATTATAATTTTCTCTAAGGTTGCAGGGACACATCCATAACCTGAGAGAAAACTATAGACGTCAAAAAAGCCAGTCAGTTGATTATTGACAAGTATTTCCAACAAATTGGCCTATAACAATTAGGATCAGCTTGATCAACCCATTTAAATTAAAGACGCACCTTGGCTGCCTTTCAAGCAATGGGAACCTCCCCAGAGAGGAGAGACAGGTTAAAAAGGTCAGAGATAGGCTTGGTGATGATAGGCGTCCCAGCAACCTTAAAGGGGCAACAACCTTAAAGGGGCAACAACCTTAAAGGGGCAGCAACCTTCAAGAAGAAAGGGTCTAAACCATCTGAACCAAATGTTTTTTTTTTGTTGCATCGGGTTTCAGGAGCACCTCAGACTCAGTGAAAACTGTACCAGATCTTCAGTTTCTTGGCAATTTCTCACATGGAATAACCTTCATTTCTCAGAACAAGAATAGACTGATGAGTTTCAGAAGAAAGTTCTTTGTTTCTGGCCATTTTGAGCCTGTAATCGAACCCACAAATGCTGATGCTCCAGATACTCAACTAGTCTAAAGAAGGCCAGTTTTATTGCTTCTTTAAATCAGGACAACAGCTTTCATAATGCAAACAGGTTTTCTAACGATCAATTAGCCTTTTAAAATGATCCACTTGGATTAGCTAACACAACGTGCCATTGGAACACAGGAGTGATGGTTGCTGATAATGGGCCTCTGTACTTGGATTAGCTAACACAACGTGCCATTGGAACACAGGAGGGATGGTTGCTGTTAATGGGCCTCTGTACTTGGATTAGCTAACACAACGTGCCATTGGAACACAGGAGTGATGGTTGCTGATAATGGGCCTATGTACTTGGATTAGCTAACACAACGTGCCATTGGAACACAGGAGGGATGGTTGCTGATAATGGGCCTCTGTACTTGGATTAGCTAACACAACGTGCCATTGGAACACAGGAGGGATGGTTGCTGATAATGGGCCTCTGTACTTGGATTAGCTAACACAACGTGCCATTGGAACACAGGAGGGATGGTTGCTGATAATGGGCCTCTGTACTTGGATTAGCTAACACAACGTGCCATTGGAACACAGGAGGGATGGTTGCTGATAATGGGCCTCTGTACTTGGATTAGCTAACACAACGTGCCATTGGAACACAGGAGGGATGGTTGCTGATAATGGGCCTCTGTACTTGGATTAGCTAACACAACGTGCCATTGGAACACAGGAGGGATGGTTGCTGATAATGGGCCTCTGTACTTGGATTAGCTAACACAACGTGCCATTGGAACACAGGAGGGATGGTTGCTGATAATGGGCCTCTGTACTTGGATTAGCTAACACAACGTGCCATTGGAACACAGGAGGGATGGTTGCTGATAATGGGCCTCTGTACTTGGATTAGCTAACACAACGTGCCATTGGAACACAGGAGGGATGGTTGCTGATAATGGGCCTCTGTACTTGGATTAGCTAACACAACGTGCCATTGGAACACAGGAGGGATGGTTGCTGATAATGGGCCTCTGTACTTGGATTAGCTAACACAACGTGCCATTGGAACACAGGAGGGATGGTTGCTGATAATGGGCCTCTGTACTTGGATTAGCTAACACAACGTGCCATTGGAACACAGGAGGGATGGGTGCTGATAATGGGCCTCTGTACTTGGATTAGCTAACACAACGTGCCATTGGAACACAGGAGGGATGGTTGCTGATAATGGGCCTCTGTACTTGGATTAGCTAACACAACGTGCCATTGGAACACAGGAGGGATGGTTGCTGATAATGGGCCTCTGTACTTGGATTAGCTAACACAACGTGCCATTGGAACACAGGAGTGATGGTTGCTGATAATGGGCCTCTGTACTTGGATTAGCTAACACAACGTGCCATTGGAACACAGGAGGGATGGTTGCTGATAATGGGCCTCTGTACTTGGATTAGCTAACACAACGTGCCATTGGAACACAGGAGGGATGGTTGCTGATAATGGGCCTCTGTACTTGGATTAGCTAACACAACGTGCCATTGGAACACAGGAGGGATGGTTGCTGATAATGGGCCTCTGTACTTGGATTAGCTAACACAACGTGCCATTGGAACACAGGAGGGATGGTTGCTGATAATGGGCCTCTGTACTTGGATTAGCTAACACAACGTGCCATTGGAACACAGGAGGGATGGTTGCTGATAATGGGCCTCTGTACTTGGATTAGCTAACACAACGTGCCATTGGAACACAGGAGGGATGGTTGCTGATAATGGGCCTCTGTACTTG
>NW_022262770.1:37500-45000 GCF_002021735.2 Oncorhynchus kisutch
ACAACAGTAGAATGGAGGTTTGATAACGTTAGTGTGGAGACAACAGTAGAATGGAGGTTTGATAACGTCAGTGTGGAGACAACAGTAGAATGGAGGTTTGATAACGTTAGTGTGGAGACAACAGTAGAATGGAGGTTTGATAACGTCAGTATGGAGACAACAGTAGAATGGAGGTTTGATAACGTCAGTATGGAGACAACAGTAGAATGGAGGTTTGATAACGTTAGTATGGAGACAACAGTGTCTCTGTCTCTGTCTGTCTCTCTTTCTCTGTGTCTCTGTGTCTCTGTCTCGGTAGAAAGTGGGGAAGTTTTCCGTCTTGTTATCGATGTTGAGCTGATGGCCTGTTCTGGGGGATGTTACTGCTAACTTTAGTTTGAAGAACAAATGATGTTGAAAGGGATGTTTTACCATGCAGTGGAGAAGGAGATGACCTGTATCCTTGTTTATGTTTGTGTCTCTGTCTGTCTCTCTCTCTCTCTCTTTCTCTCTCTCTCTCTCTCTGTGTCTCTCTTTCTCTCTCTCTCTCTCTCTCTCTCTCTCTCTGTGTGTCTCTCTCTCTCTCTCTCTCTCTCTCTCTCTCTCTCTCTGTCTCTCTCTCTCTCTTTCTCTGTGTCTCTGTGTCTCTGTCTCGCTATCTCTCTCTCTCTCTCTCTCTCTCTCTCTCTCTCTCTCTCTCTGTCTCTCTCTCTGTCTCTAGGTGTCTCTGTCTCTCTGTCTCTATGTGTCTATGTGTCTCTGTCTCTCTCTCTGTCTCTATGTGTCTCTGTGTATCTGTCTCTCTGTCTCTGCATGTGAACTGTACTGAGGCCTGTATCAACTATGCTGTGTCAACTCTGTTTCTGTGTGTTGTGGTGTCGTTATCCGTCCCGAGCCCAAACACACAGACTTCACTGTCAGGATGCTCGTCAATCACTGCCATGGCAACAGATATATTACACACTGCCGTCTGCAATCAACACATACACACAGAGGGGAGCACACACACTGGTTCTTACACACACACACACACACACACACACACACACACACACACACACACACACACACACACACACACACACACACACACACACACACACACACACACACACACACACACACAGGGGTGGTCCTCGAAGAGGGGGGGGGTCAACATTAATCCTCTCCCTCTTTTCCTGTTTCCCCGTTTTACTCTGTGTGAATGTCAGACAGCATCTGAGCTGATTCTCTAGTGGAGCCTGAAGTACATTCAGCAGAGTACTGTTCAGCAGAGTATCACTCATCAGAGTACCGTTCGGGCAGAGTATCACTCATCAGAGTACCGTTCAGCAGAGTACCACTCATCAGAGTACCATTCAACAGAGTACCGTTCAGCAGAGTACCACTCATCAGAGTACCATTCAACAGAGTACCGTTCAGTAGAGTACCACTCATCAGAGTACCGTTCAGTAGAGTACCGTTCAGCAGAGTATCACTCATCAGAGTACCATTCGGGCAGAGTATCACTCATCAGAGTACCGTTCAGCAGAGTACCACTCATCAGAGTACCATTCAACAGAGTACCGTTCAGCAGAGTACCACTCATCAGAGTACCATTCAACAGAGTACCGTTCAGTAAAGTACCACTCATCAGAGTACCGTTCAGTAGAGTACCGTTCAGTAGAGTACAGTTCAGTAGAGTACCGTTCAGTAGAGTACCACTCATCAGAGTACCGTTCAGTAGAGTACCATTCAGTAGAGTACCGTTCAGTAGAGTACCATTCAGTAGAGTACCATTCAGTAGAGTACCATTCAGTAGAGTACCGTTCAGTAGAGTACCATTCAGTAGAGTACCGTTCAGTAGAGTACCGTTCAGTAGAGTACCACTCATCAGAGTACCGTTCAGCAGAGTACCGTTCATCAGAGTACCACTCATCAGAGTACCGTTCAGTAGAGTACCGTTCATCAGAGTACCGTTCAGTAGAGTACCGTTCATCAGAGTACCGTTCATCAGAGTACCGTTCAGTAGAGTACCGTTCAGCAGAGTACTGTTCAGTAGAGTACAGTTCAGTAGAGTACCATTCAGTAGAGTACCGTTCAGTAGAGTACCGTTCAGTAGAGTACCACTCATCAGAGTACCGTTCAGTAGAGTACCATTCAGTAGAGTACCGTTCAGTAAGAGTACCATTCAGTAGAGTACCGTTTAGTAGAGTACCATTCAGTAGAGTACCATTCAGTAGAGTACCGTTCAGTAGAGTACCATTCAGTAGAGTACTGTTCAGTAGAGTACCATTCAGTAGAGTACCGTTCAGCAGAGTACCGTTCAGTAGAGTACCATTCAGTAGAGTACCGTTCAGTAGAGTACCATTCAGTAGAGTACCATTCAGTAGAGTACCGTTCAGTAGAGTACCACTCATCAGAGTACCGTTCAGTAGAGTACCACTCATCAGAGTACCGTTCAGTAGAGTACCATTCAGTAGAGTACCGTTCAGTAGATTACCATTCAGTAGAGTACCGTTCATCAGAGTACCATTCAGTAGAGTACCGTTCATCAGAGTACCATTCAGTAGAGTACCATTCAGTAGAGTACCACTCATCAGAGTACCGTTCAGCAGAGTACCGTTCAACAGAGTACCGTTCAGTAGAGTACCATTCAGTAGAGTACCACTCATCAGAGTACCGTTCAGCAGAGTACCGTTCAGTAGAGTACCATTCAGTAGAGTACCACTCATCAGAGTACCGTTCAGCAGAGTATCATTCAGTAGAGTACCACTCACCAGAGTACCGTTCAGTAGAGTACCGTTCAGCAAAGTACCGTTCAGCAGAGTACCACTCATCAGAGTACCGTTCAGCAGAGTACCATTCAGTAGTGTCTCACTCTCTGTCTGTCTGTCTCCCCTTCTGTCTCTCTCTCTCTCTCTCTCTCTCAATTCAATTCAATTTGCTTTACTCATGACATAACAATGTACATTTTACCAAAGCTTACTTTGGATATTTATTCTATTAAGATAATGAGAATCAACATTGTCACCTGGACAACAGTAACCACAGTAACCAAGGGTCTAAATAACCATACATTTAGCTATAACAATAAGCATACAGTAGAGGACATGTGCAGGTTGATTGGTCTGTCAGACACTGTCCCTCATCTTATGGCAGGCAGCAATGTAGTGCGCTGCCAACCCACAGCTCTCTGCGTCCTCCCCCAACAGGACGGGTAGCCTACTCTCATCAGAGAGGTCTTTGAAACCTTGAATAAGGGTTTGAAATTTGGGGAAATGACACTCTCTAGTTTTATATTTTTGTAATTTTGTCAGGAAATGCAGCTCCGTCTCAGGTTCTGCTGTGGTGCAGTGGTTGCACAGCCTTTCCTCTACAGGGAACCAGGTTTTCCTGTGTCTGCCCTTCTCAATGGCAAGGCTGTGCTCACTGAGACTGTACTTAACCATGGCCAAATAGTTAGCCACAGTGTACTGTTGATTTAGGGCCAGATAGCACAGCCTTTTGCTTTGTGCTTGTACTTATGTTTCCCAATAAGCAATTCAGTTTTGTTTTGACTGTGTTGTAATTTGTTTTATTCTGGTTGATTGGATGTTCTGGTCCTGAGGCTTCAGTGCGTTAGTAGAACATGTTTGTGAACTCACTCTCTCTCTCTTCTCTTTCACTCTGTCTTTCTCCGTTTGTCTGTCTCTTTCTCTCTGTCGGTCTCTTTCTCTCTCTCTGTCTCTCTTTCTCTCTCTCTCTCTCTCTCTTTCTCTCTCTCTTTCCCTCTCTCTCTCTCTCTCTCTTTCTCTCTCTCTTTCCCTCTCTCTCTCTCTCTCTCTCTCTCTTTCTCTCTCTCTTTCCCTCTCTCTCTCTCTCTCTCTCTCTCTTTCTCTCTCTCTTTCCCTCTCTCTTTCCCTCTCTCTTTCCCTCTCTCTGTCTCTCTCTGTCTCTCTCTCTGTCTGTCTCTGTTTGTCTGTCTCTCTCTTTACCCATGTGTGTTTGTGTGTGTGAGAGCTATGCTGACTCCGAGGCCAGTGTCACTTCTTACATCATTTGTTGTTTAGCCAACATGAAAAGCCCCTAAACTACAGCCACATGTACAGTTGAAGTGGGAAGTTTACATACACTTAGGTTGGAGTCATTAAAACTAATTTTTTTTTTTTAACCACTCCACAAATGTCTTGTTAATTAAAACCTCTTAGGGATCCCTTCACCTCCGTTCCCTCTCGGATCCCGGTAACGGGATTGATTTGACATCATCCAGTGAAATTGCAGCGGTGCCAAATTCAAAAAACAGAAATAATAATAAATAATAAAAATTAAAAATTAAATTAAATTAAATAAAATTAATTAAACATACAAGTGTTACACATCAAAACACAACTTAACTTCTTGTTAATCCAGCCGCAGTGTCAGATTTCAAAAAGGCTTTACGACGAAACCATGCAATTATCTGAGGACAGCGTCCCGCATACAAACACATGACAATCATATTTCAACCAGGCAGGTGCGACACAAAAAAGGAAAAGGAATACTTCTTCATTTCTCAATGGAAAAAAACATCAACCAATTTCTAAAGACTGTTGACATCTAGTGGACGCCAGAGGAACTGCAAGCATATTTCTATTAAAAAGGGATTTTCATTAGAAACCTAATGGAAAACACATTGAGCTCCCACACATCCCACACATCCAAATCTACTAATAATATATATATCCTAGCTTCTGGGCCTGAGTAGCAGGCAGTTTACTTTGGACACGCTTTTCATCCGGACGTGGTAATACTGCCCCCTATCCCAAAGAGGTTTTTTAACAAATTATAGTTTTGGAAAGTCGGTTAGGACATCTATTTTGTGCCTGACACAAGTCATTTTTCCAACAATTGTTTACAGAGAGATTATCTCATTTATAATTCACTGTATCGCAATTTCAGTGGGTCAGAAGTTTACATATACTAAGTTGACTGTGCATTTAAACAGCTTGGAAAATTACAGAAAATTATGTCATGGCTTTAGAAGCTTCTGATAGGCTCATTGACATCATTTGAGTCAATTGGAGATTAACCTGTGGATGTGTACCTTCAAACTCAGTGCCTCTTTGCTTGACATCATGGGAAAATCAAAAGAAATCAGCCAAGACCTCAGAAACAATTGTAGGCCTCCACAAGTCTGGTTCATCCTTGGAAAGCTACCCCGGAAATTTGACCCAAGTTAAACAATTTAAAGACAATGCTACCAAATACTAACATTGGTTGGTGGATATAAAGGTCTTTGATAGGCTGATGCGGAATTTGTAGCAGGAAATAACCACTGCCAGCTAAATGTGCCAGGTTATCTAATGGGAACAGCTAACGTGTAGCGTTTTATCACGTGCCACTACGTCAACGATATTAATTGGCTGATGCACAAACTTAAATGTTTTCGAATATTCGCAGGTATGCGCCCTACTCCCCCCGACACCTCCCCAGTTTATAGAGGTGTAGGTAGAGGCCTTTCACATTGGGTTTGTGTACAAAAATGAAGTTGTTGAGTTCTGAGAAATGGTTGCTAATTCCCTCAAGGCTTGTAACAGTGAAAGTCCTACAAGGATTTATAATGTCTTGTAACGGACCAATAACCCAGTGTAGTGTTGTGTGTCATTCCTCCAATCCGTTTGACCTTTCACCTCTTTACTCTTTATGTATTGTGTTGCCTGTATTACAGCCCTGTAATGTGTTGTTTCTGTCAGCCTGTGTTGCCTGTATTACAGCCCTGTAATGTGTTGTTTCTGTCAGCCTGTGTTGCCTGTATTACAGCCCTGTAATGTGTTGTTTCTGTCAGCCTGTGTTGCCTGTATTACAGCCCTGTAATGTGTTGTTTCTGTCAGCCTGTGTTGCCTGTATTACAGCCCTGTAATGTGTTGTTTCTGTCAGCCTGTGTTGCCTGTATTACAGCCCTGTAATGTGTTGTTTCTGTCAGCCTGTGTTGCCTGTATTACAGCCCTGTAATGTGTTGTTTCTGTCAGCCTGTGTTCCCTGTATTACAGCCCTGTAATGTGTTGTTTCTGTCAGCCTGTGTTGCCTGTATTACAGCCCTGTAATGTGTTGTTTCTGTCAGCCTGTGTTGCCTGTATTACAGCCATGTAATGTGTTGTTTCTGTCAGCCTGTGTTGCCTGTATTACAGCCCTGTAATGTGTTGTTTCTGTCAGCCTGTGTTGCCTGTATTACAGCCCTGTAATGTGTTGTTTCTGTCAGCCTGTGTTGCCTGTATTACAGCCCTGTAATGTGTTGTTTCTGTCAGCCTGTGTTCCCTGTATTACAGCCCTGTAATGTGTTGTTTCTGTCAGCCTGTGTTGCCTGTATTACAGCCCTGTAATGTGTTGTTTCTGTCAGCCTGTGTTGCCTGTATTACAGCCCTGTAATGTGTTGTTTCTGTCAGCCTGTGTTGCCTGTATTACAGCCCTGTAATGTGTTGTTTCTGTCAGCCTGTGTTCCCTGTATTACAGCCCTGTAATGTGTTGTTTCTGTCAGCCTGTGTTGCCTGTATTACAGCCCTGTAATGTGTTGTTTCTGTCAGCCTGTGTTGCCTGTATTACAGCCCTGTAATGTGTTGTTTCTGTCAGCCTGTGTTGCCTGTATTACAGCCCTGTAATGTGTTGTTTCTGTCAGCCTGTGTTGCCTGTATTACAGCCCTGTAATGTGTTGTTTCTGTCAGCCTGTGTTGCCTGTATTACAGCCCTGTAATGTGTTGTTTCTGTCAGCCTGTGTTGCCTGTATTACAGCCCTGTAATGTGTTGTTTCTGTCAGCCTGTGTTGCCTGTATTACAGCCCTGTAATGTGTTGTTTCTGTCAGCCTGTGTTGCCTGTGTTCCTGCAATATGCTTAGTCTGTTTATAATGCTAGCCTGTGTTCCCTGTGTTCCTGCGATACACTTCGTCTGTTTATAACGCTAGCCTGTGTTCCCTGTGTTCCCTGTGTTCCTGCGATACACTTCATCTGTTTATAACGCTAGCCTGTGTTCCCTGTGTTCCTGCAGTATGCTTCATCTGTTTATAATGCTAGCCTGTGTTCCCTGTGTTCCTGCGATACACTTCATCTGTTTATAACGCTAGCCTGTGTTCCCTGTGTTCCTGCAGTATGCTTCATCTGTTTATAATGCTAGCCTGTGTTCCCTGTGTTCCTGCGATACACTTCATCTGTTTATAACGCTAGCCTGTGTTCCCTGTGTTCCTGCAATATGCTTCATCTGTTTATAACGCTAGCCTGTGTTCCCTGTGTTCCTGCGATACACTTCGTCTGTTTATAACGCTAGCCTGTGTTCCCTGTGTTCCTGCAATATGCTTAGTCTGTTTATAATGCTAGCCTGTGTTCCCTGTGTTCCTGCAATATGCTTCATCTGTTTATAACGCTAGCCTGTGTTCCCTGTGTTCCCTGTGTTCCTGCAATATGCTTCATCTGTTTATAATGCTAGCCTGTGTTCCCTGTGTTCCTGCGATACACTTCGTCTGTTTATAACGCTAGCCTGTGTTCCCTGTGTTCCCTGTTTTCCTGCGATACACTTCATCTGTTTATAACGC